>NW_026926151.1:0-275419 GCF_032062105.1 Saccostrea cuccullata | reverse complement strand
GGCCCCTAATGCTTAAAAACCCCAAAGAAAAGTTAACTAAAATAATAAACATGGCTACTTTGGGAAAGTAATATTCTTCAGAATAAAGTTCTCGAAGTGTTTGTGCTTTTTTCTTACAAATTATCATGTTTATTCACTGACAACTTTTCCCTTTTATTTCATTTTTTTTTAATCGTATAAACCAAGTCTACTAAAAAGGGAAGAAAATATCATCTTTTCTTCTTATCACATAAAAGCAAACAATATAGTGAGAAAATAAAACATAACTAAAAAGCACATAATTATACTATTCACAGCCATTAAGTGCACGGCTTTAACATTCACCTTGTTTGTTTACAATTATATAACGCGCCTCCCTCGATAGCGGCGGGGCAAAGTGGTCACCGAGAATCAATCGGCGTGTGATCCAGCCACCCACAGTCATACACAAAAAAAAAACACCACAGAATGGTTAAATTAATTCTTGATAAAATTGTTCCTTCCTATACTATCTCTGTCCCATGCATGAAAATATTATTTTGTTCGAGTCTTACGTATGGTAGGAAAGAAAGCTAGATCCATATTCACCGTAAACAAGGCTCCGTTCTCATTTTGATATTGAAGAACTCTTTCTGCGTATAATTGAAATAAACTTGCCGTAAGTAATAGATATTTTACCACGCTGTATCATATCTCTTTTAAAAATTAGGTTTTAAACGTGTTCTTTGTTTCCATTCAGAGTATTCTATCTTTTGAGTACACGCTGCCGAGAAATACCGCGTTGAACCATTGACCCCGCAGTCATAGGCAAATAATTGGTATATACAAACCATTCTACAACAGTAAGAAAATATTATTTTCTCTAACTAAATTAAATCTTTCAAAAATATCTTAAAATGTTTTAGGTTTGACTTTAGTACAAAACGCTGGGGCATTTATTTTACATGTATATTAATCAGTCTTCACTTCTTAAATATACGCTAGATCCATGTGTAATTTGACGTTTCATAGCGCGAGGACTGGCGATCTGCAGTTACTGTACTTCAACCAATATTTATTAAAATGCACAATAAGCTTTGCTCTTTTCACACACAAATAAATCCGTTTTCAACACAAGTTTTCCGAAACACATTTTTTTTCATCACAGATATGAACCATGGCTATACCAATTTTAAACTTTTAAAGACAATCTTCCGAATCTTTAGAGGAGAGAATTCTACTCAATAAAATCGACTAAACATCGATAAGTAACACCGGCACGTGTAAACTTCATAAGTGACTTCTGTGCTGCACACTCTCTATTAATTTATATTACAGGTTTTATAGTAAAGTTCCAGAAATAATTATTTTAAAGCAATGAACTTAATTTGTTTTATAATTTATTCAAAACCCGTATAAATGATAAGTATAGTGTGCTAACATTGTAATTTTGTTCTGTGATTAAATATCAGTAGCAGGCTATACAATGTACATTCAAGAAGTAATAAACCCGCATATGTCCAGAATCGAAAATTCAAGAACTTATATACCGGGGTAACAATATGTTATCTGAATATTACAGACTTATCATGTAATTAAACGCTTTTACAACCTAAATAAGCTGTTAAAATCATAACCAGCACCAAAGTCAAACCATTTGTATCGTTTACCGTATATAACTCAGTATTTTCTTCAAAATGATGAACTTATATCTTAGCGCAAATTACTTTCCTTGGTTTAAAAAATACGCGTACGAGAGAAAACGAGTGAGAGGCATTTTATTCAAGTACATTCAAGTTTTTACCAGCGAGTCCCTGTATCAAGTATTGTCTAATTTTTATTCTATTAAACATAATCTCCCTTTCCTATTTAAATTTAATTTATTTGATGATTTTATTCAAGCACAATATCATTATGTAGTACTAAAATGAAGTCCATGCACGGATGCTATTGTACATCGGGAATTTTCTTTAATCCTTTATCCATGCATTCCTCCTTCAAGGAAAATACTTATGAATGAATTGATTGAATAACGTGTATAAAACCATGTAGTTTCGGTTTGTCAACGTGTTTTAGATCATGATCAGCAAATCACAACTCCTCGGGTCTTCCTGTCTAACAGAATAATAACCTCGAATGTATTACGTATACATCATGACATCCCCATGCTCCTCACCCCCTATACCCAAACTTTGAAATAAATAAGGAAAGATATTTTATTTGTGGACTTTTGAGTTTAATTTTATTGAAAATAAAGCTATTACCCTAAAATACATATTATGGAAAGGACTTTCAACCCCGTCTATCTTTCATAAATAGAAACTCCATGTTGTTTGAATATTAATATCCAGTGATGTTTTAAAATACCTCAATGTTGTTTTTCTGACCTGTCACAAAATGGTGCGAGATAATGCAAATTTCAAACATCTTCATCGGCCAATGACAGAAAAGTTGTAAAATTCCTGTCAGGGTTATAAACTTCTCTAATCACTAAAAGGTGTTTGTTTTGACACAGAGCCAAGGTTATTCTGTTAAGATCAAGGTCACTGACAGAAGAAATATTTTCTTTACTAGATATGCTATGAATTAGTAAATGAAATACATTGGAGGCTCTCGCTTGAAATATACATTACTTATGATTGGAGGTTTTGTAATGACCCTGATCAAATGTCTTTCTGGCAAATCAAGGTCACTGACAAAGAAAAAAATGTTTAAGCGCATAACTTTATAATTAAAATTTACTGGAGGCTCATGCTGGGAAGAAAGGTTGTTAACATAACAAAGTGCAGTGACCTTGACCCAAGGTCGGTACTTCCTGTCCACAGCTCCAACGGAAGACCTACTCGTTGCTTTGCAACGAGCTCGGCTCTAGTTTATCATACCGATTATTTGAAGGAATTTTGATCAATCTTTACATTTTTTTCAAAGTGCGTTAATATGGTCGATATTAACGCACTTTGAAAAAAAATTATTTTTTTCAAAGTGCGTTAGCTTGGTCCCAAATTTTAACGCACTTTGAAAAAATTTTTTCAAAGTGCGTAATTTTTCAAAGTGCGTTGTAACAGTGCTACCTTCTTCAGAGGGACGTTAAGAATATACAATCAATCAATTTATAAGTTACTTTTTACACTCTCTGTTGGACATGGAGACTGGTCCTTCGGATGAAACCTTATAAACCGAGGTCCCGTGTCACGGTAGGTATTTGACGGAAACATCCCTCCCTGGATAATAGCCCTGAGTGCCGAATATAGGACAAAAGTTGCAGCTCTCCACCGGATAATATTTACATTACATATGTATTTTTGCATCTTAAGTAAATGGAAATAAATTGCATTCAAAACACTTTAAAACGGAAAGAGTGGCAAGAGGTTAATCATGCGTTTTAGTTTGACGTCATAATAGTTGAGGGTCGAGGAAGTGCAACGTCATAAGCGAAAATCAAAAATCATGCTCACAGTGACCAGAAGCTGTTACGTTTGGTGATCCTTTTACTGTACGAAGGATAATACATAGGGTTTTAAATATAAATCGCATTTGCAGTTAAAGAAGAAAGTTAAAAAATGTAGTTATAAGCAATGGATAGCGCGTTATGAAAATTTGTTTGCAAACACCGATGTAGTTATGAGATTATATCTTTCAAAAATAATGATAAATTGCTAAGTGGTGGCGTCTTCATATGAGTAAGCAATACACATTCAATCAACCAATCAATCTATCAATCTTAAAAGATTTTTCGAACCAAATATTTGGTCCAAATATTTCGGTCTGAGTTTCCACGGTATTTCCGATTTTTAAATTTCTGGAAAGCGAAAAGATGTTTTTTTTTCTTTTAAAAATCCATATCAAAAAGTACAGAGTCTTTATAAATGAAAAATGCCAGTGGATAGGGGAACAATTTAAAATACCGGTACTCGTCTTCAAAACACATATTATGGTGAAATACAACGCAATCATGTAGACCTGCAACACATTTAAATAGAAATATGGATTTAAATGTTTTTATTTTTTTTTTTTTTGGCATTTTAATTGCGCGTTCCTACATTGTTGGTCAAAGGTAAATAAGGAAGAATAAAACATTTGGGTTCAAACGATCTTTCGGAAAAGAGGTCAAGTTTCTTTATGATGCAAACATTATTAATGAATCTTAGGGCTTTTTTTCTCGAAAAATATTTTGCTTACGGCTAGGGGGTCATTTTTTGACATTGAAAGATGACCCAAGTCATTTATCTATTTGTCTTGACAACGACTTGATGTTCTGTCCGTCATAATATTTAATTCCCTTGAATGTTCTTGATAATTTATTTTAATAAATGCTGTACATTGTGAATGCTGCTTATTCTGTAAACCGGTCGGTATTTTAAGAATTCACTGTCTGCTCATAATTAGCGTATTTTTTCTCAAACTCGTCCATCTTTTTACCTGCGACTGTGTCAGATGACAATTTTACAGACTTTCATGTATTTATGACCTTCTTTTTACTTTCGTTTTCCTGTAGTACATACAATTTGAATTACAATTATTTTAAATTATTGTTTGATTTTTCTCTGTTTAAGACATAAGAAAGAATAACGATGTTTGTTTGTTTTTTGTTTTTTGTTTGTTTTTTTTGGCAATTATATTGGCAACATATTAAAAATCAAAACAACCCGTGACATCGTGCACTTAATCGGGGCCAATTTTGTAACATTAAAATATCCACTTCTGACGTTATTGCTTTCGTTGATTAAGCGAAAAAACATCCAAATTGGCCGCATCAAATGAGACCAGACCTCCAATTTCTGCTCTTGCATTCATAAAAATGTATAATTATTTTGTGTTTCTTTAAATAGAAAAATTGATTGATTTGCACGTTGTAAAAATAAGATTTTATCTGTAACAAATTTTTATATAGAAAAGAAAATACAGCTCACATTTACGATATACATCCCGTTAAATAGAATCATACGTATATTTATGTTGTCGTAGCAAAACCGACTAGTCATCAATATCGCTCTATCAATATCTCTTTTTACTTGCTCATAGTTTGTTAAAGAAGCTTCTTCTTAATTTGCACATTTCATTTGCCACTATAGTTTTAGAAAAAGAACTTGTTATATAGAAGAAAAAAAAGTCTTTACCAAACATTCCATCTTTTTTGTTACTTGTTAATATCACGGTATATTACAGAATGCTTCCATATTTTGAAGAGTCAGAATTGTTTGTATAATAGACATTTGATAATGAATATTGTGCGACATCATCAAAGGGTATTATAAAAGATTGGTAAAAATTGGCAGAAAAATCCATGTAGCCAAAATAATAAAATGACCAAAAATTCTAACATCCGTCATTTACGGTGTCACAAGTTACGCAATTTAAAACCGCAATGCTATGCGCGACGTCCCGTGCATTTTTTTGTTTGGTATGCAAATATATTTAACATAAGATTTTCATAAATCAGTGAATCAGTGATAAATTAAAAAAAAAATAATTAAAACAAACTGGTCTTTAGAAACAAGATTGGTGAGCTAGCGATTTTAGCAAAAAATAAAAAAATAAAATAAAAAAAAAACAGAAGATATCTGATCCATTGGTAAAAGCGCCTATGTTCACTTTATGCCTAAAGTAGCCTTGTCCTTATCAATAAATTGACTTTACCCGCCTTCACATTTAATGTATCAAAATAAAGTAGAAACTTTGTGCTTTCATTTAACATGAATACAATTTCTTTTTCATATTTAGATATAGGAAAACTTTTTTAAAAATGAAATTTCCTTCAACATTGTAGAAAACATGCGTTTTCGACTACCTTCTGCAAAGAATTAAATAAAATATGAGCACAGCTAACGATCAAAAACTATAAACATGTTTTTGATCTTAAGACTTAAAAACAGATCTTTCATTATGTAATTCCAAATTTTGGATCAAAGGTTGTGCTCTACATGAAAATTTGAAAAAAAAATTGAATCAATTTTAGGACATTTTTTAAGTAATATACAGAATATGGTAAAAATGAGAAACTTATTGCATTGACTAAAAAATAGTATGCTATGTTAAATAGATACAAGGTCACCACATTCCAAGTGAAAAATGTTCATTTTTAACCAAAACTGAGAAGTTCTGATTTTATCAGAAATTCTCAGGGTAAAAGCGGTCTACCTGACTCTTAATCTTTCATGAATTGATCAATTATACATAAGAAGCTTTGCACTTGGCAAGAGTTTATTGGGATCGATCTAACCCTTATCACTCGAGTTGAGTGCGAGAACTAACTATTAGGAATAACCAAAACAGTAATGTTGTAGAATGAGGTCGACTTCTGAAAATGATGGCCTTTAAGGACATTAGATCCTGTGCTTTTGAGTCGATTCTGCCTGGTCCGGACCTCTATTTCAAAAAGTCTATATCAAGTTTCAACACTGAATTTAGATTCTAATATTTTGTACCTGAAGATTTTCAGAGGAAATTTTTCAATTTTTCTCCAATGAACTATATACAGCGCTCTTAGTGTTATATTTCTAATTGTTAATTCTGGTTGTACACGAAACTGTTCTTTTTTTTTTACAGTGAAATTGGTTATGCTTATTCTGAAATATTTATTAAATTATTTCTAATGATTTTTTTCGCCAAAATACGACGAATATATTGAATATACTCTGAAGGTCCAGGATGAAATTGAACCAACTTCAGCATAAAATTGACACATTTTAGTAATATCTTAAAATATACATCATTCACCCCCCGCTTTTGATGTCCTTTTCTGAACATTTCAGATACATTTGACCTATTTGCTGATATTCTTCAAAAGTTTAAGACTTTGAAATAATTTTCTTTTTTTAGAAAATTTTCGATGCTAGAAAAATCATACTTTGAGAGTGCAGAAAGGTCAAATAATTGATTATGCGAAGCAATTTGAAACTTTGTCCTAGACAGAATTTTAAATAGACTGATACTTTATTTCTTCCATGCTTTACTTGAATAAAATGTTAAGAGCGAAAACGTTGAAGATTTTATTTTTGATTAAGACAAAGATTTCAGTGCAAAAATGTCATATTTAATGTACTGTGGTGCCGAAAGAAGCATATCGACCCTCATATTTTGATTTAATTTTTAATTAAGCTACATGCGTAGAAAGTGAAAATATACTTGACCAAAAAAAGTTTAAGGCTTTAAATATCAGGAGCCAGCCTTGTTAAATGTAGGACAACCTGTCAATGATTGTCGTAAGACTATTGTGACGTCATAAACATTGATTGTTACACGGTACCATGGGACTTTAGATTGTCAATCCATCGCACTTCATATGAGCGTCCAACGCGAGTAACCAACATGTGTCATATAAAACGTACCATCGGATTTTGGCGAGTCTACCGAACGGTATAGATACATGTAGAAGTCATCGGGTTTGCCGTAGACAATTCACCATTGGTGTTTAGTACTTTTGACTCTTACACATACATGTTTCTTTGCAATGTTTTGGAGAAATCATTTTCCTTCAATAAAGCCATTTCATTATCCAATAAAATTGTTGATGGTATCAAAATAGAATTTTCTTAACATTCCTGCCTCACATGAATTATACGGTAATATCAACAGTAAAAATCTCACTAATAGAATTCACGCACCACACGTATCACAAATACCACGCAAACACTTACGGCAAGCTAGACCTACAGACAGACAGTCATATAGAAATTCAGACAGATTGACAAAGGGATGGACAGGTCAAAAACTATTTACCCGAATTTTCATTCATGGTTGAATAAAACATTTATTTCAAGATTTTGCATTTTATATTTAGAAAGTATTTCGTTTGTTTCATGTTAAACTGAGGAGAAAATGTGTACATTTCATTTTGAATTTTGAATCAGTTTTGCAGAAAAAAAATCGTAAAGGACTTGTAATTAATTAGGGTAAAGAATTTACATGTAGTTTAAAATAGAATTAGGATTTAGAAATAATAAAAAAAAACTCTGAAGTTGGGCATGCTCTAATGAAAGAAAAATCATATATATTGAAAAGGGAGGCAAGGAAAATCCCCATTGTAGCAACTTCTAATGATAAATGACAAATGTCATTAAGCGTTGCAATCGCAACGCTTAATGCCATAAATTATTGCATTAATAGCTGATATTCTCACTCGCTATTGCTAGATAACCGCATAATGATAGAATTACTGTAAATGTATTACATTTGGCGTGTACGATATTTCGCGGAAATTCAATTTTCAACAAGTTAGCGTAGATTCGATTTAGCGCTGTTTGAATTCGCTAGTTTTAAAAGTTAATATACAAGACAATTAGCGATGTACTTGAATTAGCAGATTCTGCTTTCCGCCAAAATCGCTAAATAGAATACACCGCTAAATGCAATACGTTAACAGTATATCATTAAGCGCTACAAATGCAGAGCACACTGACGCTTAATGAAACAAGCAAATATCTGGACCACTAATATGATACATACTAGTGTATCATTAAGCGTTGCAGTTGCAACCTTTAATAATACTAAATAAAAACAACTTGCAATATCTAAGACTCACACATACACATCTTTCCTGGACTATGAGATATCACTTTAATAATTCAAAGGAACTTCTTTAAGCTCCGAATGTTTAAAAGACAGACAGTAAAAACAACTTAAAATGATATTAAATCAAAAGAACCGATATTTTACTGAAAATACGAATCAAGCAAATGCCTTTAATCTGACAACTATTTGGACAGTCAAACAAAAATATACTTAATACAACCAAAAATATATCTAATATGTTTGAAAAATTTTTATTGAAATTTTAGTGTGTATTTTAGATTTGACACGGCATAACGCAGGTCAATCTTAACGTTTCAGATATTTATATAGATAAATAAATTTATAATTTTCACTATTGAAGTTTCATTTGCTAAATTTCACCATATCTCGAAAAAAGAGATACATATTGACAACTTATGTTTAAGGATACATAACACAAAAAATATAATGCATCAATATTCTTTATACAATTTTTAAGAATAGACCTATATTCGAGATATTTGAATACATTACTGTTGTGTGATTATTTTAGTATCGTTTTTGAATATTTATCAAAATATAAATATGGGTTTTCATTTATCAAATGTGCTTCTTGTTGAAGTATGATCATGTACCAATCGTATTTTTTATGCCTTTTGATGTTTCAAAATATTACATGTGCCGTTTTACTGGTTGAGGAACTTCCCCTTTAAGCTCAAACGGCACTTATGTTCAATAAAATTCTTAACAAATAATTGCAAAGTAAAGTTTTTAGCCTATGAAACGAGTCAGCCCTCCCCCCCTTAAATTTGAACATTTTGCCGAAGACTTGATATGCAATCTAGGTAATTATCAATCCAAATTTACAAGCATGTACCTAGAGATAAATAAAATGTCATATTCAAATCCTACAGAAAATTTAAAAGAACCGATTTACAAAGAGGAATTTTAATTATGTAGCAAATACGGTTCAATCAAGAATTGTACAAATGCAAACAATTAATCTGATACAACTGTCTCTAGTTTGGACAGTCAAACAAAAATATACCCGATGTGTAAACCCTTTAATACAATTTTCATCTCGGTTTGTGGTTTAAAATAAACCACATTTATGCATGGGAAAAAACAAATGGCAATTTTTGAATAAAAATATTAAGTGCTGTAACTATTTTTTTTTAATTATATTGTTTTAAACTAATTGAAAATTTTAATTTTCAAAGTAACGTGTTTTATCCATAATAATTTTTCAGACGTCATATTTCAGTTATTCATATCATGCAGCTATAACTCAGGAATTACAATCTTATTTTCCAATTTAAATTTGAACCATTAACACATTTTAAAAATGAAAATTAGTTATCCAGGCTTTATATTTTTATATAGATTTTATTTCTTTTATTTACTTCGAAATTTATAAATATTCTCCTGCCATTAATTCCATTCACTTCTAATTTTATATCGAAGTTTCATTTGCTTGTCGTAAAAGGCGACTTTCACCTTCGGATATCTCACAGCAGGTGTGGCAAAAAGAGATACATATAAAATTTTGACACCTGCAATGGTGACGTCTCCATATTAGTTTCTGGAGAGGGATACATATACACAATCAATCTAATTTCATATCATTTTAATAAACATCATTTGGTATTTATGGTTAGAAGAAAATGAACATCAATTACTATTATATATATATTTTTAAAGATGATTTACAAAATATTCGGTATAAACCTTTTGATAACACATTAAGAGAAATACAGCGAAACCTGTCTAATCCGAATGCACTGGGAGACAATTTTTGTGTCATTTATCCTACTATTTTAATGTCGGAATCCACAGCATATTATTTGAATACATTACTGTATAATGAAAATTGTGTGATTAATTTTCAGATTTATTTCTGTTTTTGAATGAAATTATGAATATATATATCAAAATACATACATGTTTACAATATATAGATTTTTTCATATATCGTATGTTTTCCTTTATACAGTTATAACAAATAACTCGGTCATAATGCCTCCATGGTCAAAAAATGAGGTCTAATCAGCATTAATTTTTAACATTGAATCAGAAGTAACGTTGAACTCAATTTGCAAAATCAAACATAAACTAAACATTGAATCAGTATTTAATCAGTGTTGAGTCAACTTTTATTCAAAGTTGTTTTTTTTTTCCTTGTTGATGCCTTTGGGAAATTACAAAAAAAAAAAAAATACTAGAATTGAAATGTATAAGATCCAGTGTATTCATATTTTTTCAGAATGGGGAGAGGTTGCCGATTGATTGAATATTGTTTAACGTCCCTCTCGAGAATTTTTCACTCATATGGAGACGTTGCTGATGATATCTCAACAAGATTTGTTAGAAATTGAACAATATAAAAAATCACATTCATACAAAAAGATTAACCCCTCAACCCTCAGATACATCAGGTGTATTTATAGCTTGTTTCATTAAGCGTCAGTATACAATGACGTGCCGACTAGCATTAGTGGTTGAGAATGCCAGCTATTAATGCATTAATTTTTTGGCATTTAATTATAAAATTTGTATCAATGACTAATTCAAAAAGTTCGCAAACTAAATAATTGCAAGAAACAATATTTAAATGTTGATTTATTTTAAATTAATCCTCCCCGATTTTAATGCATATCAACCAAAGTTCTGTGCATGCGCGAATCACGTGTGGCGGTCACGTGACCCCCTTCAATAGCGTTCTGTCTTGAAATATTTTTCCGAGTTTTATATTTCTTTCCATGTGAGTTAATTTTTTGGACAAGAAAAGTTCATTTGTCAGAAATGGTCATATCTCCCCTTAATATTTGCAACAAATTTTGCCGGAGGAGACTTGTTTATATATGCAAAAATTCTTTTCACTGAAAAACAACTCTTTCCTGACCTAATTAATAATTTCATCAGCTGTGGTAGTTACATAGTCCAAAGGCAACAGTTTACATAGGAATTTATGATAAAGTGCTACATGTACCTTAAAATGGTGGTTTTGGTTACCATGGCAACCGTAAGTATTAACCCCCAAAATCCATGGGAGGCATTGCCAAATCTATTGATATTTTTTCTGAATTCTTTGAAAAAATAAATACTTATATCATTGTTCAAACATTCAACCATTTTTCAAAGTGCTAATTGGAGGTCTTAGATAGCAAATTGCTTAATTAAAAATACATATCTTTTTACTCTTTCACTGTGTTAGATTTTAAGTATCATTTTTATGTGTGCAAAATAAATTGTGTACATTAATATATGATACTGTAGAGGGATACAGAAAATGTTTAAACACTTTTTCGTCACAAGTGTTTTTCACATTGTGACTTGCATTTAAAGAACGTGCATGGCTATGTGTGTACCGAATTTCATTCCAATCTGAGTGGTTTTGTACGAGATAGTTTGCTTTTTGATTACCCTTCGTATCATTACACTACTAAGTCAGGTACTGACATTCCTATTTTTTACTGACAAATTTAGAAAATTACTGACAATGTGCTGTCAATTAATTATGTACTGCACATAAACTTAGAAAAGTGGCACGTCGGTGCTGAAAGTTCAAGTCCCTGCTGAAAAACTATCAAAGAAATTGTCCCTATTGTTCTCGCTCTCGGGGAGGCTTTAATAAATTTGAAATAATTACAATCTTTTTACAATATTATTGATATCTTATATATATAATTTGAAATTAACTATGAGTTTTTATCAAGTTTAAATTTATGTGTTGAATATATCTAGAAAAAGAATATTAATTAATCATCAAGTTAGTTTTCTGTCTCTAGTGGAATTAGTTGTAGATGTCTCTTGTTAAAAAAGGAAATCTTCTATATTGAATAATTATTGAGGAATGTTCGCGGACATAAGTCATATAATTATATACCCCTGTTTAAGATTTCCGGTTTCATTTGCTTATACGAGATTTCCCCTATTGAGCAGTACAGTGTTCCATATATAAACTTGTACTTTGCCTAAGGTCACTTAAAACATTATTTCTAAATGAATGGTTGGTTGATCCCGATGTGTAAACCCTACATATTTATCAGACTAGTAATAAAATTAACTAGGCAAAGTTTTCATATGGAACTTGCTCAATAGGGGAAATCTTGTGGTTTAAACATATATAATTATATGAGATGTACCACGCATTAGGAAGCAAAAATATGAAGATTTCCTTTTTTATCTGGTTCGAAAAAACAAATGGCAATTTTTGAATTTAAAAATTAATTTTATTAAGTGCTGTAACTATTTTTTTTTAATTATATTGTTTTAAACTAATTGAAAATGCTCACAAAAATGTCTCTGAATTTTCAAAGTAACGCGCTTTTATCCATAATAATTTTTCAGACGTCATATTTCAGTTTTACAGTTGACATATTGTCGTGATTTTTCTAAATTTGTCAGTAAAAAATAGGAATGTCAGTACTAGTAAAACTCAAATATATTTCAGGAATTACAAATAAAAAAAAATCAGCATATGCTGAATAAAGGTTTTCTTTGCATTTTCCAATTTAAATTTGAACCATTAACACATTTTATAAAATGAAAATCACAATTTATTGAGATTATCCAGGCTTTAATTCCGTGAAAGTTTTTATACATTAAGCAATAATTAAGTACTTTTATTTCAATTTAAGTATTAAGAGTCATTCTTTCGATTTTTTACATCATTTTGCAAAGTGTATAAATATTCTCCTGCCATTGCAAAATTCCATAAATCACTTCTAATTTTATATCGCCCCGTTGGAGTAACTACCACAGCTGATGATCTAATAGGTCAGTTGTTTTTCAGAATGTGAGAAATTTCAACAAATTTGTCCTCAGTACCCCCTTGCTTGTCGTAAAAGGCGACTAAATCTGGCCGTCCTTCGGCATGGAAAGAAATGAAAAATATTTCAACTTTTTGTGACCGTATAAACCGAGGCCGCCGTGTCACAGCAGGTGTGGCACGATAAAGATCCCTCCTGGCATTCTCAACCCTGCTGAAAGGCCGTAAGTGCCGAAACAAGCATATCGACATAATAATACACACTAGTAAAATTTTGATAAAAAATCAGCCCTTCACCTGCAATGGTGACTCTATTTTTCATTTCTAACAAATCTTGTCTCCATATTAGTGAAAAATTCTGGAGAGGGACGTTAAACAGTATGGACAATCAATCAATCTAATTTCATATCATTTTAATAAACATCATTTGGTATTTATGGTTAGAAGAAAATGAAAAATTAATGCATCAATTACTATATATATATATATTTTTAAAGATGATTTACGATATATGAAAAAATCTATATATTGTAAACATGTACATGTATTTTGAGGAGCTCCTCAGCCAGGAAGGACAATTATTCATTTATATATTAATTCATAATTTCATTCAAAAAGTCTCAAAAATAAAATCTTGAAAATTATTTGATGAAACCTTTTGAAAACACATTAAGTAGAAATACAGCGAAACCGTGCGGTGTTGCGAAGGTTTCGCTATTTCTCTTAATGTGTTTTCAAATCATCAAAAACCAAATATTAAAAATATATATATATATAGTAATTGATGTTCATTTTCTTCTAACCATAAATACCAAATAGATGTTATTAAAATGATATGAAATTAGATTGATTGATTGTATACTGTTTAACGTCCCTCTCCAGAATTTTTCACTAATATGGAGACGTGGCCGTTCAGGTGAAGGGCTGCAAAATTTTACCTATGCTCAGCAGTTACGGCCTTTGGCGGGAGGGATCTTTATAGTGCCACACCTGCTGTGACACGGGGCCTGGGTTTATACGGTCTCATCCGAAGGACGGCCAGTTTAGTCACCTTTACAAAGCAAGGGGGGTACTGAGGACCTATTTGTAACCCAGATCTCCGCGGCGATATAAAATTAGAAGTGATTTATGGAATTTTGCAATGGCAGGAGAATATTTATACACTTTTTGTGCATTGTAAAAAAATCGAAGTAAATAAAAGAAATAAAAGTACATTATATGTATAAAAATTTCGGAATTAAAGCCTGATAACTATGATTTTCATTTTTAAAATGTGTTAATGGTTCAAATTTTAAATTGGAAAATGCAAAGCAGAATGTTTTTTTATTTGTAATTCCTGAAAATATCTTTGAGTTTTACTGTTTTCTCTGCATGATATGAATAACTGAAATATGACGTCTGAAAAATTATTATGGATAAAAGCGCGTTTGCTTTGAAAATTCAGAGACATTTTTGTGAGCATTTTCAATTAGTTTAAAACAATATAATTAAAAAAAAATCGTTACAGCACTTAATATTTTTAAATTCAAAAATTGCCATTTGTTTTTTCCCATGCATAAATGTCGTTTTATTTTAAACCACAAACCGAGATGAAAATTGTATTAAAGGGTTTACACATCGGGAGTCAAATTATTTTGGTATCTCTGATACGGATACGGATACGGATTCCTCAGATAGAACAATCTCTAATTCCACTAGAGACAGACTAATATCTTTCTAGTTACAAAAAAATTATATATATAAGATATCATTGTTTGTAATTATTTCAAATTTATTAAAGTAAATTCTTTGATATGCTTGAACTTTCGTGCCACTTTCTGTGCTACATAATTAATTCCTTGATGGATTCCTCTTTGTCAATAGCTGGTCTGATGGAAAGTATCACGAAAATGCAAGAGAAAAACATGGAAGTGTTTAAACATTTTCTGTATGATGTCTATTTTGGCACGCATTACAAGAGTTTAGAGTTTCTTTTTGTAATGACATTTATTTAAATTTTATTTTTTATTGATATCAAATAAGCCAATGCCTCCCATGGAAATACTTACTTTATTCAAACCCTAGGTACATGTAGCACTTGTAAATTTGGATGATAAGATAATTACCTAGATTGCATATAAAACAAGTCTTCGGCAAAATGTTCAAATTTAAGGGGGGAGGCTAAAGAAAGCAGAAAGGACCACACTTGAATGGTTTCATAGGCTAAAAACTTTACTTTGCAATTATTTGTTAAGAATTAGTCACAAGTATTGAATTTTCTATAAGTGCCGTTACTGTATTGCACTATAAATCCTCTATGAGGGGTTAATCTTAGTTCAATACTCTATATTCAACCGTAAAACGGCACATGTAATATTTTGAAACATCAAAAGGCATAAAAAATACGATTGGTACATGATCATACTTCAACAAGAAGCTCCTCAACCCAGGCATTATGAGATTTGATAACATGAAAACCCATATTTATATTTTGATAAATATTCAAAAACGATACTAAAATAATCACACAAACAGTAATGTATTCAAATAATACTGATTACGAATATAGGATAAATGAATTTGCTATTCTTAAAAATTGTATAAAGTATAAATATTGTTCAATGTATTGCATTATATTTTTTGTGTTATGTATCCTTAAACATAAGTTGTCAATATGTATCTCTTTTTCGAGATATGGTGAAATTTAGCAAAATGAAACTTCAATAGTGAAAATTATAAATTTATTTATCTATATAAATATCTGAAACGTTAAGTTGACCTGCGTTATGCCGTGTCAAATCTAAAATACACACTAAAATTTCAATAAAAATTTTTCAAACATATTAGATATATTTTTGGTTGTATTAAGTATATTTTTTCTTTGACTGTCCAAATAGTTGTATCAGATTAAAGGCATTTGCTTGATTCCGTATTTTCAGTAAAATAAATCGGTTACTTTTAAAAGGATTTGAATATGATTTTATTTATCTCTTTTGCTTGTACCTCTATCTCTCAGCAATCTGACTGTCTGTCTTTTAAACATTCGGAGCTTAAAGAAGTTCCTTTGAATAGCAAGAAAAAGACATATAAATGTTTTGGCGAGTGATATCTCATAGTCCAGGAAAGATGCTGTTTATGTGTGAGTCTTAGATATTGCAAGTTGTTTTTATTTAGTATTATTAAAGGTTGCAACTGCAACGCTTAATGATACGGCTCGGTCCTGTATAGTCTGTAGTCCAGATATTTGCTTGTTTTGATTAACATTCAGTGTTGCTTGCATTTGTAGCGCTTAATGATATACTGTTAACGTATTGCATTTAGCGGTGTATTCTATTTTCAGCGATTTTGGCGGAAAGCAGAAATATCTTATAATTGGAGTACATAGGCTAATTGTCTTGTATATTAACTTTTAAAACTAGCAATTCAAACAGCGCAAATCGAATCTACGCTAACTTGTTTTTGAAAATTGAATTTCCGCGAAATATAGTACACCAAGAAGGTAATACATTACAGTAATTATTATCATTATGCGGTTATATTAGCAATAGCGAGTGAGAATATCAGCTATTAATGCAATAATTTATGGCATTAAGCGTTGCGATTGCAACACTTTAATGACGTTTGTGATTTATCATTAGAAGTTGCTCAATGGGGAGTTTCCTTTGCCTCCTTTCAATATATATGATTTTTCTTTCATTGGAAAAAAGTAGTACCCAACTTCAGAGTTTTTTCTTTATTATTTCTAAATCCTAATTCTATTTTAAACTACATGTAAATTCTTTACCCTAATTAATTACAAGTCCTTTTACGATTTTTTTTCTGCAAAACTAAAAATTCAAAATGGAAATAGCACGTTTTTCTCCTCAGTTTAACATGAAACAAACGAAATACTTTCCTAAATATAAAATCCGAAATTGTTGCAATAAAATGTTTTATTCAACCATGAATGAAAATTCGGGGTAAATAGTTTTTGACCTGTGCATCCCTTTTGTCAATCTGTCTGAATTTCTATACTGCTGTACCTGTAGGTCTAGCTTGCCGTAAGTGAGCTGCGTGGTATTTGTGATACGTGTGGTGCGTGAATTCTATTAGTGAGATTTTTTACTGTTGATATTACCGTATAATTCATGTGAGGCAGGAATGTTTAAGAAAATTTATTTAATACATCAACAATTTTATTGGATAATGAAATGGCTTTATTGAAGGAAAATGATTTCTCCAAAACATTTGCAAAGAAAACATGTATGTGTAAGAGTCAAAAGTACTAAACACCAATGGTGAATTGTCTACGGCAAACCCGATAACTCTACATGTATCTATACCGTTGGTGACTCACCAAAATGCAATAATTGTTACAGTTTTATATGACACATGTTGGTTACTCGCGTTGGACACTCATATGAAGTGCGATGGATTGACAATCTAAAGTCCCATGGTACCGTGTAACAATGAATGTTTATGACGTCACAATAGTCTTACGACAATCATTGACAGGTTGTCCTACATTTAACAAGGCTGGCTCTAATATTTAAAGCCTTAAACTTTTTTTGGTCAAGTATATTTTCACTTTTTACTACGCATGTGCTAAATTAAAAATTAAATCAAAATATAGAGGTCGATATGTTTTTTTCAGCACACAGTACATTAAATATGACATTTTTGCACTGAAATCTTTGTCTTAATCAAAAATAAAATCTTCAACGTTTTCACTCTTAACATTTTATTCCAAGTAAAGCATGAAGAAATAAAGTATCAGTCTATTAAAATTCTGTCTAGGACAAAGTTTCAAATTGCTTGGCATAATCAATTATTTGACCTTTCTGCACTCTCAAAGTATGATTTTTCTAGCATTGAAAATTTTCTAAAAAAAGAAAATTATTTCAAAGTCTTAAACTTTTGAAGAATATCAGCAAATAGGTCAAATGTATCTGAAATGTTCAGAAAAGGACATCAAAAGCGGGGGGTGAATGATGTATATTTTAAGATATTACTAAAATGTGTACAATTTTATGCTGAAGTTGGTTCAATTTCATCCTGGACCTTCAGAGTATCTTCAATATATTGGTGGTTGTTTGGCGAAAAAAATCATTAGAAATCAATTTAATAAATATTTCAGAATCAGCATAACCAATTTCACTGTAAAAAAAAGAACAGTTTCAGTGCAACCAGAATTAACAATTAGAAATATAACACTAAGAGCGCTGTATATAGTTCATTGGAGAAAAATTGAAAAATTTCCTCTGAAAATCTTCAGTACAAATATTTCAAAATCTAAATTGCAGTGTTGAAACTTGATATAGACTTTTTGAAATAGAGGTCCAAGTTTATGCAGAATCAACTCAAAAGCACAGGATGTAATGTCCTTAAAGGCCATCATTTTCAGAAGTCAAACTTTATTCTACAACATTACTGCTTTTGGTTATTCCTAATCGTTCCATTCTCGCACTCAACTCGAGTGATAAGGGTTAGATCAATCCCGAATAAACTGTTTCCAAGTGCAAAGCTTCTTATGTATAATTGATCAATTCATGAAAGATTAAGAGTGAGGTAGACCGCTTTACCCTGAGAATTTCTGATAAAATCAGAACTTCTCAGTTTTGGTTAAAAATGAACATTTTTCACTTGGAATGTAATAGTTGTTGTATCTATTTTAACATAGCATCTATTTTTTAGTCAATGCAATAAGTTCTCATTTTTACCATATTCTGTATATTACTTAAAAAATGTACTAAAATTGATTCAATTTTTTTTTCAAACTTTTCATGTAGAGCACAACCTTTAATCCAAAATTTGAAATTACATAATGAAAGATCTGTTTTTTGAAGTCTTAGATCAAAAACATGTTTATAGTTTTTGATCGTTAGCTGTGCTCATATTTTATTTAATTCTTTGCAGAAGGTAGTCGAAACGCATGTTTTCTACAATGTTGAAGGAAATTTCATTTTTAAAAAAGTTTTCCCTATATCTAAATATGAAAAAGAAATTGTATTGCATGCTAAATGAAAGCGCAAAGTTTCTACTTTATTTTTCATACATTAAATGTGAAGGCGGGTAAAGTCAATTTATTGATAAGGACAAGGCTACTTTAGCATAGAAGTGAACATGTAGGCGCTTACCAATCGATTATTTTATTTTATTTTTTTATTTTTTGCTAAATCGCTAGCTCACCAATCTTGCTTCTAAAGTACCAGTTTGCTTTTAATTATTTTTTTTTAATTTATGGCTGATTCACTGATTTATAAAATCTTATGTTAAATATATTTGCAGTACCAAACAAAAAATGCACGGGACATCACGCATAGCATTGCGGTTTTAATTGCGTGACTTGTGACACCGTAAATGACGGAATCTATTTTTGGTAGTTTATTATTTTGGCTACATGGATTTTTCTGCCAATTTTTACCAATCTTTTATAATACCCTTGAGATGATGTCGCACAATATTCATTATCAAATGTCTATTATACAAACAATTCTGACTCTTTAAAATATGGAAGCCAAGTTCTGTAATATACAGTAATATTAACAAGTAACAAAAAGATGCGAATGTTTGGTAAAGACTTTTTTTTCTTCTATATAACAAGTTTCTTTTTCTAAACTTATAGTGGCAAATGAAATGTGCAATTAAGAAGAAGCTTCTTTAACAAACTATGAGCAAGTAAAAGAGATATTGATAGAGCGAATGTGATAACTAGTCGGTTTTGCTACGACAACATAAATATACGTATGATTCTATTTAACGGGATGTATATCGTAAATGTGAGCTGTATTTTCTTTTCTATATAAAAATTTGTTACAGATAAAAAATGTTTATTTTTACAACGTGCAAATCAATCAATTTTTCTATTTTAAAGAAACACAAAATAATTATACATTTTTATGAATGCAAAAAGCAGAAATTGGAGGTATGCGTCCATTTGATACGCCTTACAATTTGAAGCAGTTTTTTTTCGCTTAATAAACAAAACAATTCCAGAAGTGGATATTTTAATGTTACAAAATTGGCCCCGATTAAGTGCACGATGTGACGGGTTGTTTTGATTTTTAATATGTTGCCAATATAATTGCCAAAAAAAACAAACAAAAAACAAAAAAACGAAAAAACAAACATCGTTATTCTTTCTTATGTCTTAAACAAGAAAATCAAACAATAATTTAAAATAATTGTAATTCAAATTGTATGTACTACAGGAAAACGAAAGTAAAAAGGAAGGTAGTAAATACATGAAAGTGTCTGAAATTATTCATCTGACACAGTCGCAGGTAAAAAGATCGACGAGTTGAGAAAAATACGCTAATTATGAGCGGACAATAAAATTCTTAAAATACCAACCAGTTTTACAGAATAAGCAGCATTCACAATGTACAGCATTTATTAAAATAAATTATCAAGAACATTCAAGGGAATTAAATATTATGACGGACAGAAGCGTCAAGTCGTTGTCAAGACAAATAGAATAAAATGACTTTGGGTGATCTTTCAATGTCAAAAAATGACCCCCTAGCCGTAAGCAAAATATTTTTGAAGAAAAAAAGCCCTAAATTCATTAATAATGTTTGCATCAATAAAGAGAAAACACTCTCTTTTCCGAAAGATTTGAACCCAAATGTTTTTATTCTTCCTTATTTCTACCTTTGACCGACAATATGTAGGAACACGCAAATCCCAAAAAAAAAAAAAAAGAAAAAACATTTATATCCATATTTCTATTTAAATGTGTTGCAGGTCTACATGTGCGTTGTATTTCACCATAATATGTGTTTTGAAGACGGTACCGTATTTAAATTGTTCCCTATCCACTGGCATTTTTCATTTATAAAGACTCTGTACTTTTTGATATGGATTTTTAAAAGAAAAAAAACATCTTTTCGCTTTCCAGAAATTTAAAAATCGGAAATACCGTGGAAAGTGAGACGAAATATTTAAAACCAAATATTTCATATTTGAAAAATCTTTTAAATTAATTGATTGATTGGTTGATTGAATGTGTATTGCTTACTCATATAGAAAACACCACCACTTAGCAATTTATCATTATTTTTGAAAGATATTACAGTCTCATAACTACATCGGTGTTTGCAAACAAATTTTTCATAACGCGCTATCCATTGCTTATAACTACATTTTTTAACTTTCTTCTTTAACTGCAAATGCGATTTATATTTAAAACCCTATGTATTATCCTTCGTACAGTAAAAGGAATTTGCACCAAACGTAACAGCTTCTGGTCACTGTGAGCGTGATTTTTGATTTTCGCTTTATGACGTTGCACTTTCCTCAACCTCAACTATTATGACGTCAAACTAAAACGCATTAACCTCTTGCCACTCTTTTACCATTTTAAAGTGTTTTGAATGCAATTTATTTCCATTTACTTAAGATCAAAAATACATATGTAATGTAAATATTATCCGGTGGAGAGCTGCAACTTTTGTCCTATATTCGGCACTCAGGGCTATTATGCCAGGGAGGGATGTTTGCCGTCCAAACACCTACTGTGACACGGGACCTCGGTTTTATAAGGTTTCATCCGAAGGACCAGTCTCCATGTCCAACAGAGAGTGTAAAAAGTAACTTATAAATTGATTGATTGTATATTCTTAACGTCCCTCTGAAGAAGGAGCACTGTTACAACGCACTTTGAAAAATTACGCACTTTGAAAAAAAAATTTCAAAGTGCATTAAAATTTGGGACCAAGCTAACGCACTTTGAAAAAAATATTTTTTTTTTTCAAAGTGCGTTAATATCAACCATATTAACACACTTTGAAAAAAATGTTAAGATTGATCAATATTCCTTCAAATAACCGGTATGATAAACTAGAGCCGAGCTCGTTGCAAAGCAACGAGTGGGTCTTCCGTTGGAGCTGTGGACAGGAAGTACCGACCTTGGGTCAAGGTCACTGCACTTTGTTATGTTAACAACCTTTCTTCCAGCATGAGCCTCCAGTAAATTTTAATTATAAAGTTATGCGCTTAAACATTTTTTTCTTTGTCAGTGACCTTGATTTGCCAGAAAGACATTTGATCAGGGTCATTACAAAACCTCCAATCATAAGTAATGTATATTTCAAGCGAGAGCCTCCAATGATTTTCATTTACTAATTCATAGCATATCTAGTAAAGAAAATATTTCTTCTGTCAGTGACCTTGATCTTAACAGAATAACCTTGGCTCTGTGTCAAAACAAACACCTTTTAGTGATTAGAGAAGTTTATAACCCTGACAGGAATTTTACAACTTTTCTGTCATTGGCCGATGAAGATGTTTGAAATTTGCATTATCTCGCACCATTTTGTGACAGGTCAGAAAAACAACATTGAGGTATTTTAAAACATCACTGGATATTAATATTCAAACAACATGGAGTTTCTATTTATGAAAGATAGACGGGGTTGAAAGTCCTTTCCATAATATGTATTTTAGGGTAATAGCTTTATTTTCAATAAAATTAAACTCAAAAGTCCACAAATAAAATATCTTTCCTTATTTATTTCAAAGTTTGGGTAAAGGGGGTGAGGAGCATGGGGATGTCATGATGTAATACATTCGAGGTTATTATTCTGTTAGACAGGAAGATCCGAGGAGTTGTGATTTGCTGATCATGATCTAAAACACGTTGACAAACCGAAACTACATGGTTTTATACACGTTATTCAATCAATTCATTCATAAGTATTTTCCTTGAAGGAGGAATGCATGGATAAAGGATTAAAGAAAATTCCCGATGTACAAATAGCATCCGTGCATGGACTTCTTTTTAGTTCTACATAATGATATTGTGCTTGAATAAAATCATCAAATAAATTAGATTTAAATAGGAAAGGGAAATTATGTTTAATAGAATAAAAATTAGACAATACTTGATACAGGGACTCGCTGGTAAAAACTTGAATGTACTTGAATAAAATGCCTCTCACTCGTTTTCTCTCGTACGCGTATTTTTTAAACCAAGGAAAGTAATTTTGCGCTAGATATAAGTTCATCATTTTGAAGAAAATACTGAGTTATATACGGTAAACGATACAAATGGTTTGACTTTGGTGCTGGTTATGATTTTAACAGCTTATTTAGGTTGTAAAAGCGTTTAATTACATGATAAGTCTGTAATATTCAGATAACATTGTTACCCCGGTATATAAGTTCTTGAATTTTCGATTCTGGACATATGCGGGTTTATTACTTCTTGAATGTACATTGTATAGCCTGCTACTGATATTTAATCACAGAACAAAATTACAATGTTAGCACACTATACTTATCATTTATACGGGTTTTGAATAAATTATAAAACAAATTAAGTTCATTGCTTTAAAATAATTATTTCTGGAACTTTACTATAAAACCTGTAATATAAATTAATAGAGAGTGTGCAGCACAGAAGTCACTTATGAAGTTTACACGTGCCGGTGTTACTTATCGATGTTTAGTCGATTTTATTGAGTAGAATTCTCTCCTTAAGATTCGGAAGATTGTCTTTAAAAGTTTAAAATTGGTATAGCCATGGTTAATATCTGTGATAAAAAATTGTGTTTCGGAAAACTTGTGTTGAAAACAATTTATTTGTGTGTGAAAAGAGCAAAGCTTGTGCATTTTAATAAATATTCGTTGAAGTAAAGTAACTGCAGATCGCCAGTCCTTGCGCTATGAAACGTCAAATTACACATGGATCTAGCGTATATTTAAGAAGTGAAGACTGATTAATATACATGTAAAATAAATGCCCCAGCGTTTTGTACTAAAGTCAAACCTAAAACATTTTAAGATATTTTTGAAAGATTTAATTTAGTTAGAGAAAATAATATTTTCTTACTGTTGTAGAATGGTTTGTATATACCAATTATTTGCCTATGACTGCGGGGTCAATGGTTCAACGCGGTATTTCTCGGCAGCGTGTACTCAAAAGATAGAATACTCTGAATGGGAAACAAAGAACACGTTTAAAACCTAATTTTTAAAAGAGATATGATACAGCGTGGTAAAATATCTATTACTTACGGCAAGTTTATTTCAATTATACGCAGAAAGAGTTCTTCAATATCAAAATGAGAACGGAGCCTTGTTTACGGTGAATATACGATCTAGCTTTCTTTCCTACCATACGTAAGACTCGAACAAAATAATATTTTCATGCATGGGACAGAGATAGTATAGGAAGGAACAATTTTTATCAAGAATTAATTTAACCATTCTGTGGTGTTTTTTTTTTTGTGTATGACTGTGGGTGGCTGGATCACACGCCGATTGATTCTCGGTGACCGACTTTGCCCCGCCGCTATCGAGGGAGGCGCGTTATATAATTGTAAACAAACAAGGTGAATGTTAAAGCCGTGCACTTAATGGCTGTGAATAGTATAATTATGTGCTTTTTAGTTATGTTTTATTTTCTCACTATATTGTTTGCTTTTATGTGATAAGAAGAAAAGATGATATTTTCTTCCCTTTTTAGTAGACTTGGTTTATACGATTAAAAAAAAATGAAATAAAAGGGAAAGTTGTCAGTGAATAAACATGATAATTTGTAAGAAAAAAGCACAAACACTTCGAGAACTTTATTCTGAAGAATATTAGCTTCCAATGTAGCCATGTTTATTACTTTTAGTAAGCTTGCTTTGGTTACACGCATGAGGAGCTCTCGTTTACGTGCTGAGTAAAAATAATTACCTGTGCATATATAGGTCATGCACCAGCTCATTTAAAACAAGACTCGAACACAATTACAATTTCATGAGATCAGTAAGATGTTAAAGCACAACTTTATAATAGATAGTCATTTCGAAATATTTACCGTTTCTGAGTTATAAAGCAAAAAGTTTCAAGGTCCCTTGATCCCTAATTATAGGGGCCAGACCCTTTTAAATATTATTATATGAAAGTCCTTGCAATTATGCACAACTTTTGTTCATTATGTCTTAACAAAATATTTTTAGTTTTCAAGATAAAAAGGAAAATATGTGTAAATTTTCGCTCTTCTAGGCGTTCTAATTTTTGACCCCTATATAGCGCCATTGTGAATACAAAAATCGAAAAACAAAAACCGATGTGCATAACTTCAATCCTTATGTTACCTAAAATCAGTAAAAATTCTGCTTCAGCTTTTGTGGTCTCTGAGCCTTTATCCGGAAACGAAAGCCTATAAATTTTCGTTTAAAGGGAAATAACTCAAAACCGTAAGTGACTTTTTGAAATTTTAGTCAGCATTCTGGTAGAGTTTATAAACGTCTATAACATCTGAAAATTTGAGCGAAATCCGTTGAGAAAGGAGTGAGATATGAGGCCTCAAAGTTGCGGTCTAGGAAGGAGAAGAAAAAAAAGAATAATAATCTTTACCATCAGAATCAGTAGAAGGTCTTCCGTTGGAAACGGAAGACCTTAATAACAGATCCTGGTTTAATAACTTTTTATGATTAAGTCACTGTAGGACCTGAGATATTGATGTTTTAAAAATTTAAGGTTTTGAAAAAATAAAAGGGAAAATTAAAGAGTCTTGAAAAAAAGAGTGACGATCGTTTAAGTTAATTAATTCGATTCTTCTTCTTTTTTTAATTCTAGTCTTTGATAAATAGATGTTAAAGGTGTATAGGGGGCACTAACAGAGGACAGCTTCAAACAACTTAGCATTTATTATAATAAAAAGGGGCCAATTTGATTGTTCAAAACTATGAAATTCTTTCTCTCTAATACGTTTTACTGTACTTAAAAAATTATAGTTTTCATCTGTTTTAATTAACTCATTTATAATTGAAAGTTTTCACCGTCATACCAGTTAGGTAAATACATAATTATATGAATGCTTTGAGTATAGCATAGACATCGAGACTGGGCGAAGGGCCAGGGGAGGGGGATGGGGGGCTAAGCCCTCCACTTATTTTGGAAAGATATATACATCGTATAAACATTGAAAATGCAGCGTACCCTTTCTAGGTTTTATTGCTCCCCTTCCCCTTTTGTTACCGACACCTATGTATTGGAAAGATAAAGATTTCGTCTGAGGGATCTTATAGTACCTTCTTCTCCTCCTTTCGACGGGGGTAAATCAAATCATTTTTGAGGTTAGGGTTAGACTTAGTTTTTTGAAAGATAAATAACAAATAAAATCTTTCCATGACTAAAATATGATTTTTTTTTCAAAGTGTGTTAAGTGTTTTTCCATGGTAAAATATATTGATATAACGCACTTTGAAAAATTTTTTAAAAGTGCGTTGATTTTGTCCCAAAAATTACGCACTTTGAAAATTTTATTCAAAGTGCGTAATTTTTTCAAAGTGCGTTGCCACAGAGCACAGTTTCTTTAAGATTGATTGCTGAATCACGGCGTAAAAATGCAAATGAATTCTAAGACGTTAAAGGAGAAAAAGTGCACATGTAATTTACTTATCATCAGATCAATCTGAAAAATAGAAATAAACTAGAGCCGAGCTCGTTGCAAAGCAACGAGTAGGTCTTCCGTCCTGTTTGACGGGAAGTAAATTTCATTTTAAAAAAAAGAGTAATGAAGTCCAAAAATGGGTTAATCCTCCAAATCTATGTTAAGTATAGCAAAAGTAAGCCATTCTTTGGTACTTCCGGTTTGACCGGAGGTGACGACGACGGACGGAAAATTAATATTTAAGCTTTAAGTGAGACATGTTACCCAAAAACCTGTCAAAAACGGCAAAAATATGCATTTTCTGACTACTTCCGGTTTGACCGGAAGTTACGTCGCCGGACGTATTTTGACGACCCCATTAGATAAAGCTTCATATTTTGAACAACTTTGCTTCTTTGATGCATAACAAATTCTCAATACTTTTTGAGATATCTGGAAAAAACATTTGGCCCCTCAGGTCCCTTAATTTAGGGGTCAGCCCCTTTTTTTAAACATATCATTTGAAAGATCTTCTAATTCTGCACAAATTATGTACTATATATTTTTACAAAATATTTTTAGTTTAGAAGATAAAAAGAAAAATATGAGTAATTTTTGGTTCTTTTTAGCGTTCTAATTTTTGACCCCTATATAGCGCCATTTTGAATAGAGAAATCGAAAAACAAAAACCGATGTGCACAACTTCAATCCTTCTATTATCTAAAATCAGTAGAATTTCTCGTCCAGCTTTAGCCTCTCTGACCTTTTGTCTGGAAACGAAAGCCTATAAATTTTCCTTTAAAGGGAAATAACTCAAAACCGGAAGTAGCTTTTTGAAATTTTGGACAGCATTCTGATAAGTTTATTAACGTCTATAACGTCTGAAATTTTGAGCGAAATCCGTTGAGAAATGAGCGAGATATGAGGCCTCAAAGTTGCGGTCTAGGAAGCAGAAGAAAAAAAGAATAATAATCTTTACCAACAGAATCAGTAAAGGTCTTCCGTTGAAAACGGAAGACCTTTAACAAGTTGCTGTCCTTTAAAAAAGGATTGCAATACGTGGACCATATGCATGTGTTTCTAACCGAAATTCAATTGAGAAAGTTTCTAGGTGTAGGGAATATTCACATTTTCTACAATAATCTGCCAACCTATGACTGATTGTAGTCTCAAAGAAATATTGTTAAATTTTATCTCGGATTAGACTTTAGTTTGGTCAGTTTAAAAAATCGGGGTATTTTGATACATGTAACTCATAATGGCTGGGACACGACACCTACATGTGTTCTGGCTTTTTACGGAAGAAATTTTATGAGAAAAATGATCTGATGGCACAGCTCTGTATTTCGAATTTCTTTTTTCAGAGCCTCCCCACTCCCAACATTAACAATTGTTGCTTTAGACCACTATCAAACAGTACATTTTCGATTTGGATTGTTGAAATATCAAATTATTTTGCTAGTCTTGATGTTTAAAACAAATGCCGGTGAAAACTTGTTCTGTCTTTTAAAAGCTAGAACTAGTCATTTTTAGCTCACCTGAGCCGAAGGCTCAAGTGAGCTTTTTTGATCACATTTTGTCCGGCGTCCGTCTGTCCGTCTGTCTGTCTGTCCGTCTGTCCGTCTGTCTGTCTGTAAACTTTTCACATTTTCGACTTCTTCTAAGAACCGCTGGGCCAATTTCAACCAAACTTGCCACAAAGTATCCTTGGGTGAAGGGGATTCAAGTTTGTTCAAATGAAGGGCCACACCCTTATTCCAGGGGAGATAATTGGGAATTAATGAAAATTTAGGGGTATATTTTAAAAATCTTCTTCTCAAGAACCAATGTGCCAGGAAAGATGAAACTTTGGGGAAACATCCTCAGGTAGTGTAGATTCAAGTTTGTTCAAATCATGACCCCCGGGGTAGGTGGGGCAAATATGGCCGACCAAAGTTTTACATAGAAAAAAAGTAGGGAATTCTTTAAAAATCTTCTTCTCAAGAATGACAAAGCCATAATTCATTATATTTATATAGGAGCATGCGCATGTAGTGCAGATTCAAGTTTGTTCAAATCATGCCCCCCCCGGGTAGGGCGTGGGTCAAACTGGCCGACCAAAGTTTTACATAGAAATATATAGGAATATTCTTTAAAAATCTTCTTCTCAAGAATGACAAAGACATAATTCATCATATTTATATGGAAACATGCTCAGGTAGTGTAGATTCAAGTTTGTTCAATTCATGACCCCCAGGGTAGGGCGGGGCCAAAATGGCCGACCAAAGTTTTACATAGAAATATATAGGAAAATTCTTTTAAAAATCTTCTTCTCAAGAATGACAAAGCCGTAATTCATATTTATATGAAAGTATGCTCAGGTAGTGTAGATTCCAAGTTTGTTCAAATCATGACCCCCATGGCGGGGCCAATTACGTGGAATTGTATTAGGAAAATTCTTTAAAAATCTTCTTCTCAAGAATGACAACGCCATAATTCATCATATTTTAATGGAAAGATGCTGATGTAGTGTAGATTCAAGTTTGTTCAATCATGACCCCCCGGGTAAAGGGGAGGGGGGGGGGGCAAATTGGCCGATCAAAGTTTTACATAGAAATATATAGGAAAATTCTTTAAAAATCTTCTTCTCAGAAAATAACAAAGCCATAATTCATCATATTTATATGGAAACATGCTCAGGTAGTGTAGATTCA
The DNA here is from genome assembly GCF_032062105.1 of Saccostrea cuccullata. Taxonomy (NCBI): domain Eukaryota; kingdom Metazoa; phylum Mollusca; class Bivalvia; order Ostreida; family Ostreidae; genus Saccostrea; species Saccostrea cuccullata. The sequence continues at coordinate 246,180 of NW_026926151.1, read as the reverse complement.
AGTTTGTTCAAATCATGACACCCAGGGGTAGGGCGGGGCCAAAATGGCCAACCAAAGTTATACATAGAAATATATAGGAAAATTCTTTAAAAATCTTGTTCTCAAGAATGACAAAGCCATAATTCATCATATTTATATGGAAGCATGCTCAGGTAGTGTAGATTCAAGTTTGTCAAATCATGACCCAGGGGTAGGGCGGGGCCAATTGAGTAGAAATATATATTAGGAAAATTCTTTGAAAATCTTCTTCTAGAAGAAAATCAAAAAGCCATTATTCATATATTTTATATGGAAACCTCAGGTAGTGTCAGATTCAAGTTTCTTCAAATCATTGTCCTTGTAGAAGATAAATATATAGGATAATTACTTAAAATCTTCTCTCCAATCATTTTTCTAAGAAAAATACGCAAATCCATGATTGGTCGTGGGACTACTTTGATTGAAACTTTACAATAAAAGCCATTTTATACTGTCCTACCTTGGTGCTCAGGTGAGCGATGTGGCCCATGTGGGCTTCTTGTTTTTTTAAGTTGTTAAGTTACATGCATCTATTATACTGCAGATTTCATCCTACCTTTTAAAATGCTTGTTCCATAGAATTTATGTTTAATTTACATGTAAAATATATGTATAAGAGAGACATTTGGATCCGCCAATGAATATATAAATATGATATGCGGATTTAAAAGCGCAATTTGCCAATGATTGGCATATTCTAATACGAATAGGGCGAATTATTCTACGGGCTAGTTGATTAAGGAGCGAACTCTCTAGCATTCTCGTGCATGCGTAGCCTTTCGTTTGCCCATAGCATCCGGTTTAATCTCGCTTATATATTTACTGCGTCGACCTCAGGGTTCACGCAATAATGCTTTGTCAGTTGTAAAGAAAAAGACAATTAAGTACATCACGTAGAGTTTGTCGTTTAAAAACACTCTTACTAGCCAAGCTCTCTTTTATCTAACAATTGCTGATTCTTAAAAAAACACTCCACCTAATTATTTATCTAACAATTAAATGTACTTACACTTGTAAGTGTCAGACATATTGAAATCGGTTTTTGGACATCCATTTCTAAACGTCTGGCATGACGTCGTAAAGACCTTACCACTTACCCTCAGAGGACACTTTCCTGAAAGAAATATTAAACAAAAAGTACCATTAAAACCTTATTTTAAGCCTATAATTCCAGCTAAAATGCGTACATATGTACAATACAAGGCTTATTGCTCAACATAAGTGAATGTTTTTGATACCTGCAATGAGTTGGATAAATCAAAATGCATCGTACAAATAAGATACATTTTGCCTTGTTTTATCTGATATCAGTATTGATTTTCAATCATGTTAGCAATTCATAAATAAATAACAATGTTAAAACGTTCACAGGGAAATTAACTTTGTTGGTCACGTGATCAAAGCCTGTGAATCCCTTAAGGCTTCTTAGTAGATTTGATCTCGTACCAATAAATTTCATATCCCAGTGAATTTCTTAATATTGTTGTTTATTACTTATGTTTACATTTGAGTCGAATATTCCATTAGAACACGAACGCACTACCGTATTGTTATCTTGTAACCTAGAAATATTTTTGTTATTAACTTACTAATTGCATGTTGTTTGACGTCCCTCTCGAGGTTTTTATTTGCCAGCACTTGCCGTTGAAGATTTACATATTTTTGTCCTATACACACTACGATATGGAACCTCGGTCAAACATTTTACGCAAGGATTGACTCCTTACTTTGGCACTATAGAGCAGACGCTCTATTCACTGAGCCACGCGGACGACTATTTAGTATTTTGGATGTGTCTTGCTCCGACAATTGTTATCTACAGTCCAGACGAGGAAATCTCTTTTTGTGGGACTTTGACGGGGAGCGTTGACTTTTAAATTTACAGTTGACGGTGTACTTGTATACTATGAAAATATACGGAAGGTCTTTTACGATATTAATATTTAGCTTAACATTTAATTAAACGAAAACAACGGGTTATTCCAATGCACATATAAGTTATCCTTGACGAAACCGACAACCAACGTATCCTCAACTCCCGGACTTCAAATGCAAGTGTCCCTAACACCATACCTATGACCACTAGAAATAATTTCTTATGTATTATCAGTTCTGTACCTACGTACATGATACAAGTTTAAATTTCCAAGTTAACCTTCAACTGTAGAAGTCATTGCTTCTCGAAAAAGTCCATAATGGAGTAACAAGTGTAGCTTCTGAGACTAATAATCTTGATCGGAGTTCTTCATATGTGTGATGTCCAAGTGACAACTTCTGTTTTAGTTTTACAAACCTTCAAAGGCTTTTCGGGTTAAAAGAAAGGCAATTTAGCGCGGTTTTATTATTAAAATATTGAGAGATGTTAAATCAGAATGGAGTCATTCTAAAATCTTTTCGATAACAACAATGCAAGGAAAAGAAAATTATATGAAATTATCCTTTTAATGTGTTTTTTTTTTAAATTACAAATCTTCGGGCCATGGCTCCCAGCGGAAAGGAGTGGTAACAATAATTTTACTGCAGAAAAAATGCAAAACATTTAAATATATTCTTGAAAACAACTCGCCTAAAACAAAATAAATGAAAAATAACGCACGGTATATTCGATCTCAAAAGTCAACCTAACACTAAAAACAGGAGCAAACCAGGAGGAAATATCACCTCCACATCACCAGATATCGGATAAAGGTTCCACGAAGGAGTGAGCATCCGCTACTGACATGTTACACCCGCCTGTTGCTCCTTGTCATGATCGGGAAATATCAGAAAAAAATCTGTGGATACCTAAATGCGTAATTATTGCCTTAAAATTAGTTTTTAAAAAAAAGTCAAGATTTATTTTACTGTACTGATACCACTATGTGAAACTTCTCAAGAAAAGGAACAGCTTTGGTCATTTATGCAGGAAAATGGTACTATATGATATGATAGCTCCGTCAATAGTGTATTCTGAATTTGCAGGCTTCCAGTTGTTTTTTTTTTTCATTAGGTAAAGAAGCGTTTAAAATAATAGTAAAAGATTTAATAATAAAGAAAATAAAAACAAGAATTTGTTAAATTTTTTATGAGCAGAAGTACACTAATTACTAAATCTCCTTTGGGGCTGTAAATTCACGACATTGTTGCATATAATTAATCTTAAAAGATAAAAGTAGTAAAAAATTTTTTTGAGAGATGAATGTTACATGTAATACTGTAAATGAAAAATAACTATCTTGACCTATTTAATTAATTCATGGTATTATATTAAAACAAGAGGCATATGGGACACATCGCTCATCTGAGCATATGGGCTAGTTAAAAAAAAACACAAATCAGCTTATTATTAAAAAAACCTACTTGTTTGAGGATTTGTTTCTATTTCTAATTTGAGAATGTCAATATTTCAATAAAGTAAGCAAAAGTCATGTATAATTTTGCAATACTTGAAAAGAAGACTTTTTCCAACACATAACTCGATCTCCCATTGTGACATCACCCTCCCAGAAATTTTTTGAATAAATTTAAATCCCCACTACTTACAGATGCTTACATGTATTTTTGACAAAACTTCTCTGTTCTGGAGATTTTTTCCTATACCTGTTTATGTAAAAATTCGATCATCCATTGTGGCCCCGCCCTATCCAGTGGGTTATGATTTGAACAACCTTGAATCCACACTACCTGAGGATGCTTCTTCATGAGTTTCATCTTTCCTGACCCAATGGTTCTGTTCTAGAGAAGATTTTTCAATATTTTTCCTATATATTCCTATGCAAAACTTTGATCAGCCATTGTGGCCCCACCCTACCCCTGGGGGTCATGGTTTGAACAAACTTAAATCTACACTACCTTAGGGTGCTTACACATGAGTTTCATTTTTCCTGTCCTAATGGTTCTGGGGAAGTAGATTTTCCCTTTATATTCCTATGTAAAACTATGATCAGACATTGTGGCTCCGCTTTACCCCGGGGGTCATGATTTGAACAAATTTGAATTTACACTACCTGAGGATGCTTCCGTATGACTTTCATCTTTCCTGAACTAAGGGTTCTGGAGAAGACTATTTTAAAAAGATTTTCCCTAAATATTCCTATGTAAAATTGTGATCGGCCATTGTGGCTCAGGTCCTTCCCCCGGGGCTCATGATTTGAACAAAGTCGAATTTACACTACATGAGGGGATGCTTCCACGGGAGTTTCATCTTTTTTAGCCCAAGGTTTCTGAAGAAGATTTTTTAAAGATCCCATAATATTTTCATCAATTCATAATTATCTCCCCTTGGAAGAGGACTTGGCTGGCCCAGTGGTTTCTAAGAAGAAGTCGAAAATGTGAAAAGTTTACAGACAGACATACATACGGAGGTACAGACGGACTACAGACAAAATGTGATTAAAAAAGCTCACTTAAGCTTTAGCTCAGGTGAGCTAAAAAGCAATGGAATTACATGTATAAAACAATGTTATTTCCTGTTAATTGAAAGCGACGTACTGTTCATGATTCTTTTTTAAGCTAATAGCACGTTAAAAAAAAACAAACATTTCCTTCCATTTTTACGCCAATTAAACAGCATTATTTATTAAATGACCATTAAATAACTGTAAATTTATTCTTCCATCATTCAAACAAAGTGAAAAACTATTCTAAGATTTATTCAGAAAATGATTTTGATTGTTTTAAAGTAAGTAATCGAAAGAGTATACTTAAGAATTAAACATTTGAAAAATTTTAAAAAGCAATACAATTGTATACATGCAAACTTGTGTCAAAACCTGAGATTTAACTCGTCTTTGCATATGATTAGGAAAACGTCATCTTATGAATTTGTGTATCGATCGGTGTCAGGGCGGCTACAAACGGTAAGGCATGCCTTAAAAGTCATGGAACTTAAGTTCTAGATTCCTCAGCTATGTAAAGGAAGGTCAGAGTTCAAATTCATGGTACATTGTAAAGAAGTTTAATCATGACGTCAAAGATAATTTAACAGCCCAAAAAACTAATTAACGACATTGTGATTTGTAAATAACAACTTAGACTAATTTATTTTATCAATTATTTATAAAATCTTGTAAAATTGCTATATTTGATAGCAATACAGATTTGTAATGCAGGAAAGCATCTCGTCAAATAAGACGTCATCAGCCTTAAAATGACGCAGTACAGATGATTCAGAGGACTAGATTTACTGTTTAAATAAATACAAAAGTGCTTAAATAAATATGATGTCATTCCAATAAAAAAAATAATCATTAAAACTCAAACAAAAAATCTATTAAATACAATCTGTGTTTTCGTGATTTACATCAAAAGTGCAAGGGCATATACTACTTTGTTTGAGCTGAAATATGCAATGTTTGCTTATAAAGTGTATAGTTTGAAAAGTGCTGGGGGCTTATTCTGGTCTGCATACCATTATTTTTATTTATATCAGAGTTTAAGCGAAGTAGGAATTTTTAGCTATAATAATACACATTTTCGGCAAAGTTTTCAGTACTTCTCAAACACCACAGACTAGCTCCCAGCACTTTTTGGGTAGAGGAAATAAACACCATTAAACATGCATCAATTTTTTTTCTGTATGCACTTGCACTATCCTCATTTCCTTCATTCGGTTTAACAATTTTATTTTTACACAAGTCACGCTGATACATGCGATATAACTCTCCATATCCATTATGGATATCCTATCCATTATGGATAACTATATTACATTTTTTACAGGTATTCGATAGCTTTGTTACATTTTTTTAAAAGAGCTTCAAGTAATACATATTAAATCGGTGCTAAAGTAACATTTTCCATATCGGTCCTTAACATAGCTGAGTCACCATGTGTACAGCCTAAATAAACTTTTTTTAGCCTTACAAGCCTTACATAGGAATAGAATCTTTTTCATAATTTTCTTTTTCAAAAGACTTAGCTAAAATTATTTCTAAACCAATAAATAAATTTAAGTTTACTGAAAATTTTTTTTATTGTAATCAATAAGTGTCCTCCTTGAATGTGAAAGTCTAAAACATAGTATTGCTGTGCTTTGTAATGGTAATTTTGTTTCATGTCTTACCGAGGTAGGAGAGGCAGAGAGTGACCAATCAAAGTCTGACCAATCAAAATCTAACAAATGAAATTCTGACCACGCGGTGTGTTACTCTGCCTTTTCTCCCATCTACATCCTTGGAGGACGGACGTTTTTTCAGAGTTTGTTATTTATTATATCAAGATTTTGGTGAGTAAAATTATTTCATTTTGTCTTCAATAGGTAAAATTTCAGTTGTCATTCTTGGACACTCAATTGAGCGTCGTTTTCATGAATTCTTGAAACATGGTGACGTTAGATATTCTGCGACCCTTGGTCTTGGAGAAACGCATTCCGTTTTGTACAGGTGTGTGGGTGGAAGAAAGGTTCGTGATGTAATATCTAAGGATATGGAGAGCGTGTTTGCTTTAGATCCAGATGTAGTTGTTCTAATGATTGGAGAGAACAATATTAGTCCTAGTACCGACGCTACCTTGTTAGCTGCAGAAATTGAATCTGTGGTATAGGTAATTCATCGCCGCTATAAAGTTGCGAAAATAATTGTTTGTGAATTATTGCCACGTTTTGGTGTTCGTTTTGGGTACAATGATATTGCAGACAAAGTAAACGCAATATTGGGAGATGCATTGCCAGCACTTGGAAACTGCGTATCTTGGGAACATGGGAATTATTTTATTTCTCCCCGTGAAGGAGACTGCAGTCGTAAATTTGTTCACGACGGAGTTCATATGAATAGTCAGTGGAATGTTTATTTATATAGAAGTATTAGGGGGGCTTTTATTTCAGCAAGAAGAAAGATATCCTTCAAATTGATAAATGTTTATCACCATTTTGTTACTTTTAATGTTCGTCAGTTTTCAGATAGATATTCTTTAGAATATACAAGATTTTGTTATTTTAACAGTATGATAGGCATTTCGGATGTCTAGAAATGTATTACAGGTATATATATCCTTTTTCTGTGAAGAAAATGCGTTGGAAAAGTATCAGCCAATTTGTTTGTTTTGTGGTTAGTTAATTACTAAAATATTGTGAATTTTTACAGTACTTTAGGCAGATCCTAAGTACAAGTTTCAGGCAGTTTTTTGTACCTGCCAAGTTTCAACCAATTTGGGTTGTTTCATTTTAGTTTCAGTTTTTACCCTGCAGATGGCGAGTTTTTCCATAGTTTTTTATTTGATGCCTATGAATGTATTTTAATGCATTCCAGACTTATCCTTTGTCTGTGAAGGAAAATCGTTGGAAAATGTTTGCCAATATGTTTATTTTGGTATTAGTTGATTACTAAAATATTGTGAATGTTACAGTACTTTAGGCAAGGCCTAAGTACAAGTTTCAGGCAGTCTTTTATACTCGCCATTTTGTACCCATGCGGGTCTTTTCATTTTAGTTTCAACTTTTACCCCAGCAATTTATTTTCCATCGTTTGTTTATTTGATTAGTCTAGAAATGCATGTTGATGCGTTTATCCTTTTTCTGTTTAAAAAGATAACAATTCGTTGGTAAAATATCTGCCAATTTGTTTCTTTCGGTATAAGTTGAATACTAAAATATTGTGAATTTTTACAGTTCCTTAAGCAAGTCCTAGGTACAAGTTTCAGGCAGTCTTTAGCACTTGCCATTTAGCCAGTTTGGTTTTTTTAAATTCATTTTAGACCCACTTTTACCTTGATGATTTTCATATCGATTTCACTTCAAGTTGATTTACCTTATCATGTTCGATTTATTGGTCCAGATTTTGAAAGAATAATAATAATAATAATGATAATAATAATAAAAAAAATCCGCATTTCATTTTTGAAGGTATAATTTTACTGTTTGTATTTGCTATCCTGTTTATATAATATTGTGTCTTATACATATAGTTGTTTTTCACTATTCATTTATCAAGGTTTTATTTGTTCTGCAACTGCGCTTAGATACATTACAAGCCCTTCAAGTACCTCGTTTGTAGCAGTGATGAAAACAATTAACAACAGCCGAACAGGTAGTTATCTGTAGGAAAGGCATTACAGCCTTCTTGGGAATTTGACACGGTGCGAGGGGTATCGGCTTCAAAAGTGGTGATTTATTACTTTTGTCAGCCTTTCGTTTTATCTGGCGGATAGCTCTTACTGATCAGCAGCGGCTTCGTGCTGTTTACTACTGGCATTTGCAGTCGCACAATGGGTGGTTTTATTGGCTTACGGCAATTTGGGAAATACAGACCCAAACAGAAAAAAACAGCCTATCGGACCATGCTAACAACTCATGTGTAAATCATGGTTTTGATATGATTTCGGTATAGGAAAATTTTACATGTAAATGAGCTAATGAGTCATGGTTCTGATTTGATCTGTTAAACTAAACAACTAGCAAGAAAACCATGGCCCTGGTATGATCTGTTGTAGAGCTAACAACTCGTATTAAAACCATGATCCTGGAATGATATGTTGTAGCTAACAACTCGTATTAAAACTATGATCCTGAAATGATCTGTTGTAGCTCACAACTCGTATTAAAACCACGATCCTGGTATGATCTGTTGTAGCTAACAACTCGTATTAAAACCATGATCCTGGTATGATCTGTTGTAGCTAACAACTCGTATTAAAACCATGATCCTGGTATGATCTGTTGTAGCTAACAACTCGTATTAAAACCATGATCCTGGTATGATCTGTTGTAGCTAACAACTCGTATCAAAATCATGATCCTGGTATGATCTGTTAACTTGAACAACTCATAGGAAAATTCTACTTCTTATACAATGTAACTAAACACTTTGATATTTGCAATAAAGTTCTCTTTAATGTTTGATATTAAATAATTTCAGTTACCAAAAATTAAGAAAAATATTATACACATACATGTATGTCACATGAACCATGACGTCATATAAATATAATCCCAACAAATGATCTTCCTTAATGAGATGACGATTTAAATATAAAACATTATCCAAACTATTCACTGAATTTTATAAGAACAGAATCACAGAAATCCATTCTTCTTAAAGAATAATCCGGAACTAATTGATATCACTGCTTATTTATGATTCTGCAAAAGCATATAATTACAACATTTGTTTACTACAGAATCAGTAGAGTGGTGGATCTATTATTCAGAATCACAAACACTGAAAGGCTCCCAATGAAGTACGTCTATCCTCTGATATAAGCTCTTTATATGTGTATAAAAGCACCCTGAAAAGAAACGTAGAGAAAGTGGTATTTATTTAACGATCAACATATCATTATCTTTAGATCATGAAAATATGAAATATTCAAGTACTTTCCCCATTGCATTAGTGAAAAGAATTAGATTAATCACCAAAAGAATAATGTTGAAATGTAATATTATTTACGTACACAAATTTTGTCTTCACCAAAGGCGGGTCTTTTGAATTTGGTAATTTGAATGCAACTCAGATGTTAATCATGAAGATGGAAATGTCGGTAGCTGCAAAAGAATTTCATTTTTATAAATAAACATTTTATATAACGATTAACATGTACATGTACAACAAATATTTGAATCAAGGAGGTCAATTTGATGCTTAAATTAAGTTTTCAATTCAAATCCATGTAAAGCTTTGCTATGTCTCTTCTACACATTTAGAAAGAAAAAATAAATCATGCACTTGCTGGTAGAAACTAGAAATTAAAAAAAGGTCAATAATAAAATTAATGAATTATACTCACCGAGTATAGAGTTAATAGTCCAGCACTTATTTTTATTGCTTATATGATGCAAAGGCTTTTCTTTTAAATCGGCAACAAGAAAACGCGCACATCTTGTTTATCAGAATTCAAATTCTGACCTAGATCAGCTGCAAACTACTGTACTACAGCGTGCTGCCCAGCAGGAGAATTGCATAACAAGGTTACTATGACTCTGAAACTGAGCAGTGATCCAATCCTAATCTAATGCCTCAAAGTTAGATTGGGAGTGCATCGCAAATATTACATGAAGATATTTAAACAAAATACATGTGTGCTAATTTAAATATGAATTATTGTATTTGTTTGTCATTTCATTCATCTTCAAAAAAATTATTGTCTTTGTAACTATACCTGTACATGCTGTGTGCATTTTAATTATTAAAACTTAATTTTTCTGTTCTCTTTTAAATAAGACTTTTATTGATGTATGCATGTTGTTTGATTCTCCAAGCTAGAGTGAATTTAAAGCTTGCATTTTCACCTATCATAGATGACAAAGTTAACACACCATACCAGGATCATACAACCAATTCTGACAAAGTTAACAAATCATATAAAACTCATGATTCTCAACAGAGAAGTTAACAGATCATGTGTAACTAGTATGGAGTTTAAAGACAAAGTTAAGAAACCATATCAAAATCACAAACTTTAGGCAGTTAAAGTTAACGAATTATTTCAAACTCATGTTCTTTTGTTTTCTAAGTTAATGACACATGTCAGAATCGCAAGAAAATCATAGCAGACTCATTCCCCAGAAACAAACCATATCAGGATCATACTTCCTTATTTGTCATCTATGATTCCAGTATGATCCATTAAATGGATAATGTCTAAATCATAGTTCAAAACCTTGTATTCGTGAGTTTGATATGATTTGTATGTGTTTTTGGCATGATTTGTTAGGAAAAGTTTTTGTTTGGGGATCTGTTCCTAAACACTTTTGGTTCTATTATTTACTATATTTCCGAAAAAATTTTGGCAACAACTGTAGGAGATACAGGGTGTTTTATGGAAAACCGGCAGAATCATTGAGGTGATTGAAATTAATTGTAAGAAAAGGTTAACCAATTTCTAGTTTGTTGTATTAGATTTACGTATTGTATTGAGCCATGAGAGTGGTTATAATATGTAATATTAAATATCAATATGATCAAATACGTTGTCATGTAACTGACTCTTACAGTTGGGGCCTACACTACAGTGAGGTCTTACAATTCTTGTTTATTGTCAATTAAGGCCGAAGCCTTTTACAGTTTAGGTTTATACAAAACATAATATATTGGATACATACTTCTTCCTTAATTTTAAATTTCCATAGGTATATTTACCAGCATTATGCCAGGCAAAAGGAATAAAGCCCAACAGTCCAAAACAAGTCAGGCGAAAAGACCACGTCGTGCACAAAACGGAAGTAGAGGGTCCACCGCCAGTGATGCTGTGGCCGTCGATACAAGCACCCAGCCTCTTGATTTTCCTCCTGAAACCTTGGCTGCATTAACCCAAACCATAACAAAGTCAGTCACGGAGAAGGTGTTAGCAGAGATAAAACCACTGCTGCAAAATCAGGGGAGTATATCTGTTCATAATATAGGGGGAGATAGGGGAAATAATGCTTCCACTACATCAAGCAATAGCTTAACAGCAGGTCCTTCTGGGTCAGTTTGTCAAATAACAAATATGTAGGTGGATTCAGGTATCTCAGGATTGGTATCGGGCGCTGTAATTGAACACAGTTCACAGATTGTGGGTACTGAACTTCCACCTGCAGCAAATGTAGGTAAGAAATCAGGTTTTGTAAGCTCATCAGTACCAATAGAGGCAACGGTTTCTGACAAAATAAAATCTAAAATTTGGTCAAAACAATATGTTGATATGGCTCTGTTGTTAAAAAATATGATAAGGAGTTCAGGGAACTCATAGAACAAGGTGAGGTAGAATGGGGTGATGTCCATATGGAGATATATGTTAATGCTCGGCTCAAACAATCAGAAAAAAAGTCAAACAAATTAACACAAGACCGTTCGTCACTTGGTACGTATAAGGAAATCCCTCAGGGGTCATGCTTTGCCTATCACAAAGCTGGAAGGTATTGTAGGCTTGGTTCATCATGCAAATTCCAGCACAGATGTTATAATTGTGGTAGCTTTCATCCAATCTATATTTGTAAAAAATCATTTCAACGGCCATTTCGTTTCTTGGACAAATCCAGAACCCAAATACCATTTCAAGGAAATTGCACATCAGCCAACACAGGTAATGCAAAATTCTCAAAGCAAACCTATCCCACAAAAGGGTCCAACTCCAGTAAATCCCAGTAGATTAGCGTACTTGGTGGTGGGGTATGATAAAGTAGAAACAGAATTTTTAGTTAATGGTTTTCAATATGGTTTCCACATTGGTTACACAGGGGAGAGTAGAAATACTCTTTCAAAAAATCTAAAATCAGCACTGGACTTACCAGAAGTTATTAGCAAAAAGTTACGCAGCACAGTTAAGGTTACAAATGGAAATATTGGTGATTTTTTAAGATAAAAATGTGCATACTTTATTAGGATGGGCGATTCTTTTTACGAATTCACTGATATCAAAAAAATGTTATGTAGTTTAAATCTACATGTTGGGGACATTTATATTTTTTATTTAGACTTGTCATGTGATGTCGACGTCACATGACTTTAGCAATTATACTTGCAGTTTAGAGGTCATCTATAAATTTCAATATTGCAAGGGCATAACCAAGTTAAAAATCTTAGTTAAGGTCTTCCGTCTCCAACGGAAGACCTTCTACTGATTCTGTTGTTTCTTTTCCACTATTATTATTATTATTCTTTTTTTTCTTACCGATTTTGTGCAGACGATTTCTCGAGAACGCCTCAACAGTTTTTCATGAAACTTTCAGCAATGATAGGAAACTATTTGAACTTCATGCGTTTTTTTTTATTTTGCCGTCGTCACTTCCGGTCGCGAGATATGGCCATTTTTCTGTTTTTAAAGTGTCATTTTGTCCGAGAGTGTTCTCGAAAACGGTTTGAGATTGGGTCCTGAAACTTTCAGGGATGATAGATTATGACTCGCAGATTTCAGAAGGATATATGGTTTTTGTTGCCGACACGTCCGTCGTCCACCGGAAGTATTTTAAAAATATGCAAAATTTTATTTTTTCTTTTTTAAATGTTTCTTATGGAGGCAAATAGAGTGTCTCGAGTAATATTATGTCCACCGGAAGTTATTTTTTCCAAACCGGAAGTAGTCCAAAAAATGAGCATTTTTCTTCGAAATTATCAGGGATGGTTCCTTCACACTCAGAGAGGAGTTATAGTTCATTTCAAGTACTTTCTGTCACACCGGAAGTGAATTATAAAGACTGGAAGTTGTTTGAAATTGATAGATTTCACTCTGAAATGTGTTCTCACGTATCTTTAATAATTGATCTGAACACTTTTTTTCATTTAAAGTTGTTTTATAACCTTATCAAAAATCGAACGGAAGACCTACTCGTTGCTTGCAACGAGGTCTCATCTAGTTATTATTATTATTCTTTTTTTTTTAGACAAAATTTTGTGCAGGCGATTTCTCGTAAACTATTCGGTGGATTTCAATGAAAATTTCAGGAATTATAGGTCATTATATGAATTTTATATAAAATTCCGTTTTTTGGAAAATTCGCTACCAGTGCAAAGTTATGGGCATTTTCCTGATTTTAAAATGCAATTTTGTCTTCGAATGTTCTCGAAAACGGCTCAAAATATATTATCTGGAGACTTGTTAGAGATGATAGACCATGAGTTATAGATGTGCAATTTTGCCTTCGTTTGCGTCGTCAGTACTTCCGGTCGCTACAGGAAGTGAATTCAAAATGTGCACTTTTTCAACTTTTTTTGTTTTTCAATATTTTTCTTTGATATAATTAATGGTAATTAAGACCCTACTGGAAAGGCCAAATATATAATTTATTTAAGAATTGATCAATCCGCACACTAGATATTCGCATTTAAAAATCTGAAGCGTGTCCAAGATGGCGGCGGTCTTCGTAAACTCCGCCATTAAGCAAGTCGGGTTCTAGAAGTTCGGCTGAGTGTTTAGATGAACGAAACTTCTACCAAAAAGATTTATGAAATGTAAAGGATTCTTTAGATTGCTACATCACAATTACGTTGCATTGCTTTTAGTTTTAATATGAGGTTTCCTCAAACTTCTATTGAAATTGCTTTTGTCTGCATCTCATAGTAGAATACAACATGATTACAAGTGGAAATACGATGACTACAGTCTTTTGTTTTGCACCAGGGAAAACTTATCCTAAACCATGGTTATAAGTAATAGCTTTTCAAGAAACTTGCCTGACTTAATATTCACTATGTTTCTGAAGTATTACTTGACTTCTGTTTATTTTACCTCTCAGGCTTATTAAATGAATAGAAAAGACAAAAGTAAGAAAAACATTTTTTTATAAAAGATTGTTTATTAAAGATTATAGAAATATTCTTGTAATAAATGCAAGTTATTGAACATAAAGAGTATCAGATTCCTTGACCGTCGGAAGGCGAGTGATTTTTTTTCAGTGAAACATTCCAGTCTTTTCATGAATGTGTAACTCATCTCCACTTTGGGGGTAAACAGGATACAAAATTCGTGGAAAATTTTACTGAATTCACAACTTTAGTATAACTTGGCCGTATACGATATATTTGTATAATGTGATTTTACTTTCTAACGCTCGAAATTCCGGTAATAAGAACATACATTTCTAAGAGGAAGGTATGGTTTTAGCTTTATTGGGCCTTAAAAATGTAATGACATCAAAAAGTTTTGAGTTTAATAAATGACTCTGATAAATCAGGAAGGAATATGGCATGAAGGTTTACCATTCTGCAAATATGACGTCATTAATGGGAGGCATTTCTCTATTATCAAAAGAAAAAGCCTCAAAATGGCTCATTTCAAGGGTGATTTTCCTTTAGAAAACAGTGTCCACAGCCGTCGCCCACGCTAATTTTTTGATATTTTGTGCAAAATTCAATAACAAATCACATATCTCAAGATCTTTGTGGGCGATGCCTGTGGACAATGTTATCTGAAAGAAAATTCCATTGAAAATTTGTGTCTTCTTCAACTTTTTAAGAAAATACGGGAAAATGCACATGTTTATGACGTCATAAATAGCATTTAAAAACACATGTGAGAAAAATTACTTGTATGATTTTTCTGCATCGAATTACAATTATTTAAAAAGCATGAGTTTTCAACTTTTAAAGCAGTTTCATTTTTGTTGAAAATCACAGGGCAAAATTTGTATGGAAACCACACCTTCTTCTTTTCATTGAAGCTATCAGATCCATTAAATAGATCAAACATTTCAAAGGAATAGCACTAAGAACTACTTGTGACCTTTGGCACGAAATAATGTATCCTGACCCGACTTAAGTAGTAGACAAATGGCGACAATAGTGCAGAAATATAACATTGGCATGCCTGTATATGGAGTTGCATGGAATAAAAAGTTGAATACATATCGAATAAAGGAAAGAAAACAGTATTATCTGTTCATCACTAATAGATTATCTATCCTAAAAATTACTGTTAAAACTCAAGTAACAATTTCCTATGTGTTCATCTTGAGCAAGTTTGGCGCGAAGATTTACTCGTTGCGTTTGACGCAAAATTAGGAATAGTGACCGCCTTTCATTATTCTAGGACAGATGTACTGTTTCAGAAGTATGTAAAAATAGATTCAGAGATGTGGTCCCAATAGCGTAACAGTAAGCGCTTTGTATTTTCATGCTGGCGACCCGGGTTCAATCCCCTTTGTTTCCATAAAAAGTTTTATCACTTTTTCAGCTCGATTTTGCGGGTTTTCTTTTTTCAGAATCGGACGGAAGACCTCTCGTTGCTCGCAACGAGTTTCTTTTCTAGTTTATTTTATAATTCTTTTCAACACTATATGTTGTTTGTGAAAAGTGCTGCGAACCTATATAGATTCCCTTTTTTAATTGGTAAAAATTAATTTGTTGGACGGCAGGTTGAATATTTTGCTGGTCAACAACATTAAATATAGCTATAATTAATTTTTATGCAAGATTTCAAGAGGGTCGCAGCACTTTTCAAATATCTTAATGCTTCTTGAGTTTATGTGTAAAATTTTGACAAGATACATTGAGGGTATGCCCTTGCAATAAATCGATTTATTGGGGCCCTTCCATTACTTTTTCAAAGAATCTGCATACAAACACACGACAGTACCGCTTGTCTGGAGAATGCACGTACAGTTTATAAATAAAATACTAAAATAGACATCGCATCTAAGTTAGCGGCTTCTTATTTTACAGCAAATAATATTTTATTTGAGAACGAAAGACATTTTTCATTGTACAAAATGTGACTTGATCAGCCTCTCACTGTGTACAAACTGCGTCATTTTTGCGAGATGACGTCACATTGACAAGTGCATTGCGATCGATGCATCGTTTGTATACATTTTTACTGTTGTGTGAGATTAAACAAACGCCGAAACTGCATGTAATATTAAGTTTGTATGTAGTATACAACTATCAAGCTGTTTGAAATAGCAAATAATTTCATTCTGTGGTATTTTGAAGACCTTATATTATGGCTGACGTCATAGTAAACATTTCCCGTACAAATTAGGCCCCGCCTCCTTAATGTAACCTTAACTGTGCTGCGTAGAAAAGGAGATAAATTTGGGTAGAATTATGGGTCCTTTCAAAGAAAAACCACTGCCAATTTTAAATTGTTCCCCTTTAGGTTAGTTAGCAAGAAAATGGAGGGTGAGTACCGTATGATCCATCATTTGTTATATCCGGAAGGTAAGTCTGTCAATGATGGCATACCCGTGGGAGAGTCATTTGTTCAATATTCTTCTATAGAGGATGCTATTCAAAACATTAAGCAGTGTGGGAAAGGATCATATTGTTGCAAAACAGATATTTCGAATGCATTTCGAATGATCAATTTACAGTAATAACAGTTTGAATACTTTGGTTTCACTTGGCATTGTCATTGGTATTTTGACACATGTCTTCAGATGGGTTGCAGTTCTTCCTGTCGTATATCTGAAAGGTTTAGTACAGCACTTCAGTGGAAAGCATAAGAAAAATTAGGAATTAAATTCATGACTCAGTATTGCGACAGAGTGGGTATTTTTAACAGTTTGCGCCGACATAGGTGTACCTATGGCTAAGGATGCCAACATTACCCCCTTAGAACCAGTTTTGAGGAACCTGTTGACTTCAACATTGGCACCAGCTTCCACTCAAACATATAAACGGACATGGTCTATTCATAGAAATTCTGCAAACAAATTTGATTTGAGTAATGATCTTCCCTTGTCTCAGGAAATTTTGGCTTTGTTCATCTCTTATTTATTTGCCGAAGGTAATGCAGCATCATCTATCGTGTCATTTATTTCATCAATAGCATATATACATAAAATTAATAATTTGCCTGAAATACATGATAATGCTTTCTCATTCAGAAACTATTAAGTTCCTAGTGAAACTCTGAAATTTAAAATGCAGTGATATTAATCAAGACATTCTTCTGTGTGTTATGTGCAGATTTAAGTAGCATACAGAAAGAAATAGATACACCAGAGAGTTGGTAAACCTTTCGGTAAGTGGCATTTAACCGTTAAACGGTGAGCGATACTCGTATACCTAAATACAGTGTTATATTGTCTTCACAACGGCGAAGATCTCTCAAAAACGAGCGTTGAACAATACAGATAATACGGGTGAATTGTTAATGGAACAAGATGAACAAGGTAAACAGAAAACTGAAGGTTTTCAACTTAGAGAAATTATGCAGGGCATTTCCAGCATACAGACAATGCTAGCTAACTTCATGTTACAACTCGATGGTCAGGGTGAGTATCTTGACGACATTACAAACGAAATTAGAGCGAAAAACGGTATTCAGGAGAGGCTAGAGAATGTCCAGGAGCAGGCCAATGATACTATCTACCTCGTAACAGAGTTGCAGGACAATCAGAAGAAAATGGAGAGAGAATTAAATAGACTCAGGGATTACGTAGTTAAGCTTGAATATCGTGTGAACACGCAAAATAATCAAATTATCGACCTCAAATCAAGATCAATGGAGAACAATATTATTATCAGTGGGTTAGAGGAAAAAAGTCCAGAAAAAAAGTCCCCGGAAAATCTCGCCAATATTCTTAGAAATGTTTTCATCTCCGAAATGGGGATGGAAGAGACACCAGTTTAAGAACTCCGAATAAACCAATTTTTCTGCAGGGGGGGGGGGGGGGTATTATGTACAAAGAAAGTTCCCGAGACCCATCTGTCTACAATTCAGTGATAAGACACGAAAAGACCTTGTGATGAAGCATATTAAAGTTCTTAAAGAAAAAGAATCAGTTATAAGAGTAGCACAGCAGCAGCCGGAAGAGATCCGCGGGAGGAAAAAGCAACTCTACGAAGTTCAAAAGAAGTATGCGAAACGCAGTATCGAGTCAAAAATCAAGGGGGATAAACTTGTATTCACGCAAAGCAACTCAATTTACCGGGAGAAAGTTGGACCTTGCAAACCGCAGACGAAGTGATCACAGATGACGTGGTAAATACTGCCGTTAGTACAGGAAAGTCCATAGAAAAAACGGGAACCGGTTCATAGGACACGCTACGCAGGTCGACTCCTACAAACAGATCAAGAAATCGCTGGTGGATATCATGTGTGTCGAGACGGTGCCAAGCGCGAGTCACAATATATACGCCTACCGTTTCTCAAGTAGTGATGGAGTGGTGCATGAAGGTTCAAATGACGATGGAGAGCATGGAGCCGGTAAGTTGTTATTAAAAACGCTGGCCGATAACGAAATTAACAAAGCACTTGTAGTTGTGTCAAGATGGCATGGAAATAACATCGGACCCCGTCGCTTCTCGGACATTAAGGAAGCAGTTCTCGGTGCGGCAAAGAAGTTACCAGTCTCAGTTTGATAACTTTTCAATCTAGCATAAAAGGTGAATTCCGACTGTTATTTGAGTGGACCACTATCTTGAACCAATCTTATTACCGTTGACAGTGTTTCAAAGTGAAACAAACATCAGGTGTTTATTGAAATATTCCGGAATATTTAATGTTTACCCAATTATTCCGGCTTATTTTGAAATGGGGTATTTCCTGTTTTGTTTTTCGAATTTGGTAAACAATTTTCTTTTCATTTCAAATATTGCCTGGTGTTAACATAATATGTGAATATAATATATTTGACTTAAATACCACATAACAATGGGGGAATCTATGCACATAGTCTCCATAATATTAAACAAATATACATTATCTAATTGATATAAAATAGTCAAGTTATGATTTGTTTAAAACCAGAGTTTTCTCTTTTATTGTTTAAGTTTTTAAACTTTAATCCTAACTTTTTATGCTCATATCCTTTATCTCTGTTAAATAGAAAAGTATTTGTGCATAGTATTCTCTACAATCCGTTAGCTTTTTTAATTTTTATAAACGTGCTTACTTCCAATTTATTATCATAACTTTAAAAAAGTTTTTGGCAAAATCCCCCCCCCCCCTAATCAACAACAAGAGGCATGTCTTTTTTTTCATACTTTTTTCAACTTTTTTCCCTTATATTTGTTTTTGACAACTGGGGGTCAGCATTATTCCTATCATCATACAGACATTTATGGAACATGGGAAAATAACATAAAAATACTGTCAGTAAACTGCCAAGGCTTGGGGGATATAGATAAAAGAGGTGATGTTTTCAGAAATCTTAAAGCTAAGAAATATAATGTTTATTTTCTTCAAGATACACATTTTTGTGGGAAAAGATGAGAACATGATAAGAACACAGTTGGTGTATAAAGCTTTTTTTAGTTCTTTTAAATCAAATTCATGAGGAGTTGCTATCTTATTTAATAATAATTGGGAAGTAACAATATGTAACCAGTTTAAGGATAATGAGGGAAATAATCTTATTTTAGATGTCCTCATTGAAGACTTACCTTTTTTACTGATAAATATATACGGCCCAAATTGTGATAGACACAATTTTTTTTTAAGTTTACTTAATGAAATAGAGGATATAAATTGCTCTCAACACATTGTTATTGCAGGTGACTTCAATTTAATTTTTGATAAAGAGTTAGAGTCAATGAACTACGAAAATTTATACAATCCAAAATCAAAACTTGAAGTTTTTAAAATTATGGATGCTTTTAACCTAAAGGATGTTTATTGTGAAAATAATCCAAACTTAAAAAGATTTACATGGAGACGAAAAAACCCAATTAAACAAGCTAGGCTTGACTTTTTCTTAATATCAGAACCTTTGTTCACTGTGACTCCTTGTGCAACTTATGAGAATAGTTATTGGTCTGATCACTCACCAGTTGAGTTAAGTTGTAAATTAAAGTTCATAAAAGGAAGAGGATTCTGGAAATTTAATAACTCTTTACTAACTGATAAGGAATTTGCTAAAAAAAATAAAATGTAAGATTGAAGAGGTCAAAGTTCAGTATGTCTGTCCTGTTTACAATATGGAAAGACTTAGCTGTCTAGATAATGATGATATTCAATTTACTATTAGTGATCAACTTTTTCTTGATATTTTACTTATGGAAATAAGAGGAAAATCAATCTCTTATTCCACTTACAAAAAGAAGGAAACAAATGAAAGAGAAAAAAAATTAGAAAAAGAAATATTTGAATTAGAACAAAATTTAACAGAACAGTCAATAAATGAACTTGCAGAAAAACAAACAGAAATAGAAGAAATTAGAAAAAAAAAGGTTTAAAGGGCAATGTATCAGGTCAAAAGTTAAGTGGATTGAAGAAGGAGAAAAACCATCAAAGTACTTTATTAGTTTAGAATCAAGAAACTATGTCAGTAAGCAAATTCCCAAAATAGAAAGAGATGATGGATCATTTGTTTCTACCCAGAAAGATATTTTAGAAGAAACAAAAGTTTTTTTTATGAAAGTTTATGTAAAAAAAGGGAAAATGTTGAATCTGAAAATATTCTTGAAAAATTAAAAAATTATAAAGATATTCCCAAGTTAAGTAAAGAAGAAACAAATAGCCTTGAAGGTCCGGTGACACGTTCTGGAGTTCTTAAATTCCTAAAACAAATGAAAAATGAGAAGAGTCCTGGTCCCGATGGATTTACTTGCGAGTTTTTAGCTCATCTGAGCCGAAGGCTCAAGTGAGCTTTTCTGATCACAATTTTTCCGTCGTCCGTCCGTCCGTCTGTCTGTCTGTCTAGCTGTCTGTCTGTCCGTCCATCTGTAAACTTTTCACATTTTAAACTTCTTCTCAAGAACCACTGGGCCTATTTTGACTAAACTTGTACACAGCATCCTTGGGTGAAGGGAAATTTAAATTGTTAAAATGAAGGGACATAACCCCTCGCAAGGGGAAATAATCAAGAAAAGACAAAAATAGGGTGGGGTCATTAAAAAATCTTCTTCTCAAGAACCACTGGGCCAATAAGGCTGAAACTTACGTGAAAGCACCCTTGGATAGTGTAGATTTCAAATTGTTCAAATCATGACCCCCGGGGGTTGGGTGGGGCCACAATGGGGAATCAAAGTTTTAAATAGAAATATTTAGGAAAAATCTTTGAAAATCTTCTTCCCAAGAACTACTGGGTCAGAAAAGCTGAAACTTATGTGGAAGCCCGCTGGGGTAGTGAAGATTCTAAATTGTTCAAATCCTGACCCCCGGGGGTTGGGCGGGGCCACAATGGGGAATCAAAGTTTTACATAGAAATATATAGGAAAAATCTTTGAAAATCTTCACCTCAAGAACCACAGGGCCAGAAAAGCTGAAACTCATGTGGAAGCATCGTGGGGTAGTGTAGATTCTAAACTATTCAAATCATGACCCCGGGGGGTAGGGCGGGGCCACAATGGTGAATCAAATTTTAAAGAAATATTTAGGAAAAATCTTTGAAAATCTTCTTCTCAAGAACCACTGGTCCAGAAAAGCTAAAACTGATGTGGAAGCACCCTAGGGTAGTGTAGATTCTAAATTGTTCAAAGCATGACCCCCGGGGGTAGGGCGGGGCCACAATGGTGAATCAAAGTTTTACATAAAAATATATAGGAAAAATCTTTGAAAATCTTCTTCTCAAGAACCACTGGGCCAGAAAAGCTGAAACTTATGAGGAAGCATCCTTGGGTAGTGTTAATTCTAAACTGTTCAAATCTTGACCCCTGGGGGTAGGGCGGGGCCACAATGGGGAATCAAAGTTTACATAGAAGTATATAGGAAAAATCTTTGGAAATCTTCTTCTCAAGAACCATTGGGCCAGAAAAGCTTAAACTTATGTGGATGCATCGTGGGGTAGTGTAGATTCTAAATTGTTCAAATCATGACCCCGGGGGTAGGATGGGGCCACAATGAGGAATCAAAGTTTTACATAGAAATATATAGGAAACATCTTTGAAAATCTTCTTTTCAAGAACCACTGGGCCAGAAAAGCTGAAACAGATGTGGAAGCACCCTGGGGTAGTGTAGATTCTAAATTGTTCAAATCATGATACCCGGGGGTAGGGCGGGGCCACAATGGTGAATCAAATTTTTACATAGAAATATATAGGAAAAATCTTTGAAAATCTTCTTCTCAAGAACCACTGGACCAGAAAAGCTGAAACTTATGTGGAAGCATCCTGGGTAGTGTAGATTTCAAACTGTGTAAATCATGATCATTTGGGTGGGGTCACAATATGTATTACAAGGGGGAAATCTGGTAAAGAACAATATTGCAAAAAAATTCTCAGGTGAGCGATGCGGCCCATGGGCCTCTTGTTCAATTTTTTTTGGGGGAAAGATTTAGGTTCTTTTATTACAAGAGCAATAAATAATTCATATGATCTTGGAATTATAACTTATATTCCGAAATCAGGAAAACCAAAACAGTTTTTTAAAAAACTGGCGGCAAATTAATCTACTAAATATAGTTTATAAAATAACTTCAGGTTGTATTTGCTGAACGAATGAAAACAAAATTAGATAAATTAATAAAAAGAGACCAAACTGGATTTATAAAAGGCAGATTTATAGGGGAGAATATTAGATTAATGTATGATTTGATGCATTATACAGAATTTAATCAAGGACCTGGTTTACTAATGCTTATAGACTTTGAAAAAGCATTTGATACAATCTCATAGAAATTTATATATCAAACATTGGACTCTTTCAACTTTGGGCCCTCCATTAAAAAATGGATTGAGACCTTCTATGGTGGTATTAAGTCATGTGTAATACAAAATGGTGTTATTTCAGACTATATATTTCCTCAAAGAGGCTGTAGACAAGGTGACCCAATTCCACCATATCTCTTTTTGTTTTGTGCAGAAATACTTGGAATTCTTATTCGAAATAATAAAGACATTAAAGGCATAACAATGGAAGGCGAAAAATATAAACTTTCACAATATGCTGATGATACATCCCTTATTTCAGATGCTTCACCTACCTCAATGGATGGTATTCTACGAGAACTCGATTATTCTGCAAATATTTCAGGTTTAAAAATTAACTTCTTAAAAAAAATGGTTTGGATTGGAAGTAAGAAATATCCAAGGAAGTTTTTTCACCATTCTCTGTGGAAGCTTGATTGGGATAATTCAAATTTTGATCTGCTAGGAATAAAATTTTCAGCTAATCTGGAGGAAATGCTTGAATTAAATTACATATCAAAATTAACTGATATAAAAAACCTGCTATGTGGTTGGAGTATGAGAAAACTCACCCAAATTTGTAGATTAACAGTAATTAAAACTCTTATAATACCAAAACTAAATCATCTGATTCTTACACTACCAAATCCTAAACCCGAATTTCTAAAAATGTTTGAGACAGAGTTTTTTCACTTTTTATGGAATAGTAAAATTCATAAGATAAAGAAGAATGTTATAATTCAGGACTATAAATATGGAGGGTTGAAAATGGTAGATTACACAGAATTTATTTCTGCACTTAAATCAAGTTTGATTAGAAGACTAATTAACTCAGATGCAAAATGGGTAACATTGTTTAAAGCTGAACTAAAAGCAGACATTGAAAGCATGTGGATAAGGGGCTCAGATTACATTCTAAACTTAGCAAAGAATTTAACAAACAATTCCTCGGTAAGACTTATAAATATAAACCAAGAAAACAAACGTGTTACTAGAACATATATGGAATAACCTACATATAATGATAAACAGAAAATCTTTTTTTCTGTTAAAGCTATTTTGATGAAGGCTTTGTCTTTTTAAATGACCTTTTTGATAATGATGGTAACTTTTTCTGCATTGATACCATAGTAAACTTTAAAGTGAAAACACATTTTGTTGAATAAAATGGTCTTAAGAGAGCTATATTAAATTAAAAAGACTGAAGTATGCAAGAATAGAGGACATTAAAAGATTAAAGGTTATTGGACCAAATATTCCAAATGTAACTTTCATGTTTATAAAAGTAATAAAGGGTGTAAAGATATATATAAAATATTTATAAATATCAAGAGAGAGCCAATCAGTTCTGTTTTAAATTGACCACATAGAAACAATTGACCACTTGTTTGTAGAATGTTTCAAAGTAAAAGATTTATGGTGTAGGATTGAAGAATGGGTTTTGGAAAAAATTGAGATACATTGTTGTTTTGATAAAATAGGAATACTTTTTGGTAAATACGAGAAAGGAATATATGTAAATTACAAAACTTTATAATACTTACTGTAAAACAATTTATTTTTGCTGGTAAATATAAAAGTGTTCCAAAATTAAGTATCGATATCCTAATAAAGAGGATTATAGGAGGAATTTTTATAGAAAAAGTTTTGTTATTACAAAGTTGTAAATATATGAAATACGAAAGGCACTGGCAAAAAATGAACTAAAAAAGAAACGTACTTTCAAAAAAAATCATCTATTCTTATGATGAAATGTAATTATATGCTAATTTTAAGGATTTACATTAGTTAGTTATAGATATCTAAATGGATTTTTGTACTATTGCTGCCCCCCCCCCTTTTTTTCTTAAAAAAAAGTTCACGGTTACAAGTAATCTTTGTACTGTTGTAAACAAACGAAATTATCAAGAAATTTATCGTGTATATGTATATGTGTTTATATGCTTTGCTTATATATATAGTTTGCTTTGTATACTTGAGTTGTATACTTGAGAAAGCCAATAAAAAAAGTTCCTGTTGCAAATCAATACCTTCAATGGATATTCGTTTACCAATAACCATAATAGTTCTGCATAAAATTTGTGATACGTTAGAACATACGTACGGTATCGAACATATATAAAAAGGTGTTAGTTCAAACAATATTTTTATTGGCTTTTCACGGTTTCCTTAGAATAGGAGAGAGAACATCAGTTTGCTCTGCTAATAAGGTTTTACAAGTTTCACAGATTACTTTTCAGAAAAGTAAAATTTTGATTCACTTTCAAAATTATAAACATTCTGATGGTAAAGTTTTTACTCTAACAATTAATTCTTGCAACGCTTTAAAATATTGTCCAATGGGGGCATTAGAACACTACATTAAGATGAGAGGGAGGACAGATGGGCCCCTTTTTTGCTCCCCAAAACACTGCAGTCACAAGGCAAGAATTTTCAAACAGATTAAAGCAAAGCCTCATGTTTTGTAATTTGGATGTTAATAGATTCAAAGGACATTCCTTTCGAATAGGAATGGCCTCTTACTGTGCATCGCAAGGGCTGAGCGATAGTCAGATTAGATTCCTGGGTAGATGGAAATCGGATGCATTTAAATATTACATAAGACATGTGACACCATGTTGATATATGCTTGAGTGGAAGTGGATCCTTGGAACATATTTTATTTTGTTATTTGTTTAGGATCTTGACTTTGAGGTGATTTTCAGGAATATTAACTTATGGGGGCATATGTTTATCCCTCATCCAGAACAATAGGGCCTAAGTCATTTGTTAATACTTAGGCTGGTAGGTGACAAAATTGCGTGCATATAAACTTTTAAAACAAAGAGGAAGCTTACAGCGTGAAATATTTTTCAATATGGGGGCATATGTCTATCCCTCATCTAAAACATTGCTCGAGGTAGTCCTTACGTGAAGACCACACATGCAAACTTTGTAAGAACAGCGAGCAAGATGATGCTTTGCGAATATAAGGGCATATGTTTATCCCTTATAGAACATTCTACAGAGTCATTCGTTAATACTTAGGACCCACAGACAGCATACACTTGGAATAGTAACCTCATTTGGTTGTGATGTGGGCATATGTTTATCCCTCATAAGACACTTGTGAATTCAAATTTTTTATCATAATTGAATTTTAAAAGATTAATATTTGCATACCCACTGCTCTCTCCCACTATGAACATGCAGTCATCATCTGCATTCATAGGGCTATAGACGCAACTGCTTCTGCTATGAGTGCAATAGCTCTATCACATCCATGTAGAACACGCTCTACTACACTTGTATAACGTGTTGAGAGGTATTTGTATGAAATATTTCGTAAGAGGAATAAATATAAGTTTTTAATAATATTCTATAAAAAAAAAAGAAATTCAGAATATGCAACATTGCTGATTTATATCTTAAAAAATTCAATTTTGGTAAATGTATTTAATTGTATAATAAAACTTTCCAAAAATTGTAGAGAACTGCCATATTTTAATTTTTTGGTATCATGCATATTTGTACTAAGAACCATAACTCTTCACACTTGGGTACCGGTAATAACATTCAGTAAGAGAATATTTACTATTATATTTATTTAACAATGATTTCAGCTATTAAAAATAAATAGAAAAACTATTTTAAAAAAAAAGAATCATAGAAAAGCATTCTGGAATAATAATCATTATAAAAGCAATCCCATTTTTCATCATAGTGATGATTTTTGTCAGAGGGTTTCAATAACGTTGGTCGATGACGTCACAACTGCATCAAAACAAAATTTAAGAGAATGTGATGAAGGCGCTGCTTCTATCCAGATAACTGTGTTTGAGAAGGAAATACTTTATAAACTGTTTGTGATTTATTAGAGAAAGGAAGCATTTATTAGGTGTACTGATTTTAAAGCCGTATGTTTTTCTTTACTGAAGACAAGAAGCCGGGTCCTTACATGTATGTAAGTCAGGATTTCCTCTGATATTCTTAAAAAAAACATGAAAGAATGCAAATATAAGTAATAAACAACGATTATTCAGTGAACATGGCATTATGAATAGCAATAGCTCTGCTGGCATATTTTCCATGATGCGCTAGCGCGCATCATGAAATATGCCAGCAGAACAATTGCTATTCATAACGCCATATTCACTGAATAATGTTGTTTATTTCTTAAATAGAAACAGTATCTTGTCATATATATTTCATGAAAAGGTTGTTTTGCTGCATTACGGGACATATGTTTATTCCCATTTTTGAAATTTACAATTTACTCACTTTTGGAATGATTTATGTTTGACGTGTGTTGCCCTTTATTTTTCCTTTATGGGTCTGAACTTTCCCTAGTTGGTCAAGTCAGTGGCGTTTTCAGACCCATTTTCATGATTTTTCTGTTAAATCTAAGTGGTAATTACAGTAAATTTGGATTATCTCCCCTTACGAAATTGGTATATTTTTCATCTTGATATCTTGTGTCTGCTAAAAATTATATGTCATTGTTAATAATACTTTTGAGAATTTCAAACAAATTATTAAACGTCACAAAGGTGGCAACACACGACAAACTGTTTTACAGACTTTTTACTCATTGAAGGAGGATAAGATAAGGTGTTCTAGCGGTGAAAGGATTATGGAAAGAAATTAGCCAGTTGATGGGTAACCTGGGTATCAAAATACTTATTGCATTAAAATAAAAAAAAAACTATTTACTCAAAATTCAATCTTTTTCCATAAAACCATACTCGTTGGTATATTAGATAAAACACGGAATATATTGGAATAAAATGAAAATATCTGCAAATAATTCGGTTGATAGATAAATGGTTTTTTTTTTACTTTAATAACCTTCAAGGTATGATGTCAATGGAAATAGCACAGTCTTTTGATTTGACTGTTGGATTTTTATATTTTTGAATAGCTGAACATCCCCTAAGATTGATATTAACATATTCTTGCGCATTTCGGATTAGCTTCCCTTTTCACTTCGAAATTAGAAAGTTCTAGTGTACACAAAGCAGAATTGGTCCAAAATCGTGTATATGAAAAGAAGAAAACACATTTTTATGGCACTTAAATCGACATCTAGATGCATCGATGACACAATATCAATTAGCAATGATAATATATCCACTCTTATGTCAAAACGATATATCCTGGTGACCTTAATTAAAGATACAGCAGAGTCTGACACATGTATTTCATCTATGGATAATTCATACGAAACAGCGAATGGAAATCAAACAACCAATCTTTGTGATAAACTTGATGACATAAACTCAACTTTTCTATCACAAGATGAAACACACCCTTTACGCTTGGTTTAATGGTGGCTTATAGGTCCTTAATGGTGATTTAATGGTTGTCTTTAAGTCACCATTAAGCACCTTTAAGTAACATTTACACCACCATTAAGTTACCATTAAGCCATCTCAAAGTCCTTAATGGGTGCTTAAATGTAGCTTGATGGTAGCTTAATGGTGGCTTACAGGTCCTTACTGGTAACTTTAAGACCACCATTAAGTCACCATTAAGCTACCATTAAGCTAGACTTACAGGTGCTTAATTTCCAAACTCCATTAAGCTACCATTAAGCCACCATTAAGCCACAATTACGCAGTCGATATTACTGTTTTTATGGGTGAAAAATTATTAATATAGTGATTTGTCATCACAAATTATAAATGTCGAGTTCACACATATCTTGATTTGGTAAAAACAAGGGGAAAAAAAGCGAAATTCAAAATTAAAAAAAAAAAAATCACCATACACGGGGCGCGAACTCATGACCCTTCGTGTAGATGGCAGTCACCTTAACCATTAGACTAATTCCGCTCTTGTGAAATAAAGGAAAATATTAAATATTTATTTTACACAAAATTTGTTTTGGACTTGTAAAAGTATTTATTTTGTTGAACGTCTCCAAAGTCTTGAACTGATTTATTAATCAAACTATAAACATTTTTATTTACGGGTCTTTTTAAAAGGCTTATATCACATTAGTATTTCTAAACCGTTGAGTTCAGCTTTGAAATTGTAAATGAATTCTTCGCTCTGTTATTCGAAGATTTATACGTGTAAGCATTAAGGTTATCCGATCGTCAGGTTCTGAAAATCAGGTATTGAGTAATTGAAAATGCTCACAAAGATGTCTCTAAATCCTCAAATTAAAATGCATTTACCCACGGTGTTTCTTTAAACTTAATCTTTAAATTTAATCATATTATATAGGGAAAACAAGTAAATCTCAAGTAATTTTTCAGGAAATGCGATTTGAACTACCTACTGCGTATTTTTTAATTGATAATTGATCAAGAAATACATTTTAGGAATAAAACTCATAGGTATCCAGGCTTTTAAAGAAAATTGCATGAATTTTACACTTATTTGGTACTTTTCTTTCTCCTACTTACTTCCATCTTTTCATAATGCATAGTGTATAAAGTGTCTCCTTTCAAAGAAAACACCGTCAATCACTTCTAATTTCAAATCATGCTTATAAACATTGGTAACTAAGGCTAAATATAAAGAAATTTGATTTTTTTAAAATATGCAAGTTTTACTTAATTTTATGAGGTACAAATGTCAACTTTTTTAATACCGTTTGTTAAGACTTTAAAGAACATTGAATCATTCGTAGAGGCATAAAATGAAAATTGTTGCATGAAAAACTTTCAATTTTAAGCTTTATTTTAAGACTTTTTGAATTAAATTATAAATTAAAGAGTTATCCTTCCTGGCTGAGGATCGTATATCCTTAAATCATGATTGAAATTAAATTAACTATAGAGAAAACACAAAAAATCTATCATCGGGAAAGACAGATGATTTTTTTTAATAATAAAATATTCTGCGATTATTATCGGTTTTTGTGGCCAAGATTTAGGCCTAGTGACAATCCTCGTTTACGAGTTACACTGTACCTGGTTATGTATACAAAAACTTTTTTTAGAATATCATATTCAGTTAAAATTCTTTTTGTATCATAATGGGTATCAAAATAATTGTCATTTTACAATGAATCATAATTTTTAATTTGTTATATGCTTGCGTTAAATTTAAATTTTGTAAAAATAATTGATCATCAAAATCTGTTAGTGTACGTTGTTTCTGTATAGTTTCCTGTTAGTTGACCTGGGACGGTGGACACCTAATTAAGGTCTATTGTTTAACCAGTCGGTACTGTACACTGTTAATCTTACCCTTCAGTATACAGAATTTAATGATCTTATTTCTTCATATGATATAATTGGTTTGACTGAAACTAAAACAGACGACACTGATAATTTGCAAATACCTGGATATTCTTCTTTTTTAAAAAACAGATGTAAATTATCTAGAGTAAAATCAGGTGGCATTGCTTTATTAATTAGAGATTCCATTGTCAAATATATCAAAATAATCAATACAGATTGTAAATATGTATTATGGTTCAAATGTAATAGATCGCTATTTCATCTCGAGGATGACATTTATTTTGGTATTGTATATATCCCTCCAGAAAATAGCAAGTATTCATCCCCAGATTGTTTTACTGAAATAGAACAAGAGCTCATGTCTATATCCAAAGATTGTAAATATGTTTGTTTGCTGGGGGATTTTAATTCCAGAGTGGGCAAATTGAATGACTTTATTATAACAGATGAATTTTTAACAAATGTTAAACAATGTAATTCTGGTGTTGAAAATAACGATATTGAAACGTTTTTTGATAATGTAAACATTCCTCTTGACAGGACTGTAAAAGATTTTTCAAATAATAACTTCGGTTATAAGATGATAAATTTTTGTATAAATAATAATGTATATATTGTCAATGGTCGCGTAGGTAGCGATAGAGATGTAGGAGCACTCACTTGTAAAAATACTAGTACAGTCGATTATGTTCTAGCAAGTATGGAAATGTTCAAACTGTTAGGAAACTTTGACATCCTAGAATTTTGTGAAATGTTTTCAGACGTACATAGCCCTGTTTCATTTAGCATTGTTACTGAGCAAATTACATCTACCGTTAGTAACACACCTGTAAATAACCAATCACGTGTAACGCTCTGGTCGAATGACAAAGCAGACGATTTCCGTGAGAACATCGATAAGTCTATTTTAAAAAGTATCGAACAAGAACTTTCAAATTTAAGAACCTCAAATAATGTTACTAATGAAAGTGTCAACAATGTAATTTCAAGAATGTGTGATATATCTTTCAATGCTGCTGAGAAATCATTCGGAAGGAAAAGATTTCGAACTTGTAATGTAAAGAAAAAAGATAAACCATGGTTTAACAATAACTGTAAAACAGCAAGAAGAAAATTTCATTTAGCGAAGCGCATAAATAACGCAAATAAAACGAGTGAAAATAAAGAAAGTCTGAGGAAAGCAAGTAAATATTACAAAAAGGTAATGGATAACTCAATAAAACAGTACAGAAAAGACTTATCGCAGAAACTTATGAAATTACGTACAACAAATACAAAAGAATATTGGAACATTCTTAATAGTACTAAAAGATCAGAAAAAAGCTCTGCGGATTTAGAATCGATGTTTAATTATTTTAGAGAAATGAATGAAACTAGCAATACTGAATGTACCGAGGTTTTTTGGCCTAACTATTTACATGTAGATAATTACAATAACAATGAGCTGTTAGACTATCCAATTACGAGGGAGGAAATTTCATCGGCAGTTAATGACTTGAAGAACAGTAAGGCCCCGGGCTTCGATAATATTTTAAATGAGCACATAAGAACAACTTTACCATTGTTTTTGCCAATTTATGAAACTTTTTTCAATATTATTTTTGAAACTGGTATCGTACCAGAAAACTGGTTAATTGGTATCATGAAACCAATCTACAAAAATAAGGGTGACCCAACGCATCCTGAAAATTACCGCCCGATTACCTTTTTAAGCTGTCTAGGTAAACTTTTTACAAGAATCTTAGGTAGCCGTCTAGAAAATTATGCAGAAGTTATGCTTATTAAAGAAAGTCAGACTGGTTTCAGAAAATGTTACTCTACTTTAGACAATATCATATTATTACAATTTTTATCTCAGAAATTAATTAACACCAAAAGAAAATTGTTTTGTGCATTTATAGACTTTAAACAAGCGTTTGATACAGTCTGGCGTGAGGGACTTTGGTGCAAACTTCTTAGAAGTGGAATCGATGGCAAATGTTTTACTTTTATTAAAAATATGTATAGTGGTATCAAATCTAAAATACAAATGAATGGTCTGTCATCTGAATTTTTCAATTGTAATGTTGGTGTACGACAAGGTGAAAACTTATCGCCTTTCTTATTCTCGTTATATATTAATGACTTGGAAGATTTTTTGACAGATAGGAATATTGTTGGTTTGTCTAGTATTAGCAAAGGTATACAGGATGAGTTGTTTTTGTATATGAAATTGTTTATCTCATTTTATGCCGACGATACTGTAATTCTTGCCGAAACTGCTGAAGATCTTCAGAGAGCATTAAATGAATTTAGCAAATATTGTGAAGAATGGAAATTATGTGTGAATATCAAGAAAACAAAGATACTTATTTTTTCAAAGGGTAGACAGCCAAAGAATATTTTTACATATAATGGCAGTATCATAGAAGTAGTCAAGGATTTTAATTATTTATGGATTGTATTTTCTCGAACAGGCTCATTATGTAAAGCAAGAAAACACCTATGTGAACAAGCACAAAAGGCAATGTACGGTGTGATACGTAAAATTAGGCAGTTTAATCTCCCCTTCGAATGTCAATTGGATTTGTTTGATAAAGTAGTTTTACCAGTATTGTTATATGGCTGTGAAATATGGGGGTATGAAAATATTGATATTATTGAACGAGTACATTTACG
The DNA here is from genome assembly GCF_032062105.1 of Saccostrea cuccullata. Lineage (NCBI taxonomy): Eukaryota > Metazoa > Mollusca > Bivalvia > Ostreida > Ostreidae > Saccostrea > Saccostrea cuccullata. The sequence goes on along the minus strand of NW_026926151.1, from coordinate 213,428 downwards.
TTATTTAAAACATATATTGAATTTGAAAAGTAGCACTCCAAGTTATATGATTTATGGAGAAACTGGTAGGTTTCCATTACACATAAATATTTACACAAGAATGATAAAATATTGGGCAAATCTTGTGAATGGAAAAGAAAACAAATTGTGTAGAATAGTATATATGTATTTACGTAAACGACATGATATAGAGGAAATGAAAAATTCATGGATATCATTTGTACAAAAGATTTTTGATAGATGTGGCTTATCAAATATATGGTATGAGCATGAACAATATTTTTATAATGTAAAATGGAATACTGCTACAGTCAAACAAAGATTAAAAGATCAATATATTCAAAAGTGGAATAGTGAAGTTCAAGAATCTTCAAAAAGTTTAAATTATAGAATTTTTAAAACCAATTTTGAGTGCGAAAAATATTTAACACTGTTATCATTTAAATTTAGAAAAACTTTTGTTAAGTTTAGAACCACAAATCACCACCTCCCAATTGAAACAGGTAGATGGAATGGTACTCAAAGAAATGAAAGAGTTTGTAGCTTATGCAGTAGTAACCAGATAGGAGATGAGTATCATTATATTTTAGAATGTAGTGCTTTAAACCAAATAAGGAAAGTTTATTTGAACCAAAAATTTTGCTGTAATCCAAATATCATCAAGTTTTGTGAAATTATGTGCCAAAATGATGTTGATGCTTTGAAACAATTATGTACATTTATTTCTAAAATTAATAGTATTGTCTGTTCTCCTTAGTTATCACCTTCTGCTTGACCCACTGTATTATATGTATATATGTTTTATCTGTTTTGTACCTCATGTACCATTTACATGGTTTTGAGCGAATAAATTGAATTGAATTGAATGACCCCGTTTCCTAATGTGTATAAATCTGGTCGGATGTCATGTTTAATCTGATCAGCTGTTCTGAAAATCGATTTTGAAATAACAATGATTGAAGACCGACTAGATTTTGACAGATATCGCTGCATTATGTAAGAAAAAATAACGAATTCATTCTAATTATTAATGATGTAAAAGTCAAACTTTGAAAACTAAACATTATTTTTATACCTGTGGCCCCAGCCCGCCTCCCCCCCTCCAAAAAAAAAAGACAGATTTTTTTTCTAATGAGAACATGACTTTATATTCCTGGGAATTATGTAGCGGAATATGTTGTTTTTAACACATGAAATAAAAATACCATCAGAGTCTTTTTAAAAAAAGTAAAATATATTTTGTGTTTATGGATGAAGATAATTTTAAGAACAAATTGATTTTCGATATTGAGAAATTAAGATATTTCACAGGGGGTTGGCCCTGGCGTGTATTAAATAATTATTTATTTTTTAAAACAAAAATCATGTACACAAATAATAAAAACCACGTATGTAATAATTATTTATTTTTAAAAAAATCATATGCGGTAATAAGATAAAACTTCTTTCTTATTGATAATGTAAATAATTAAAAAAAAAAAATTAGAATCCGGGAGCAAGCCCCTGTTAGCTAACTTTATTCTCAGTGCCCGAGATTTTGCATGTTGACAGAAATGTTATATAAAAATGACGATGGATAGAAAATTATAAATCACAGAAAAAAAAAGATTTTGCGTAAATGACATTGAAATAACTTAAAAAGTTAGATCAAAGATTCGATATAAAATGCGTAAAACGTAAAAGTTTAATGAGGTTTGATCATTAAGTCACCATTAAGCTCGGCTTAAAGGTGGCTTAATGGTAGCTTAATGAAGTTTGGACATTAAGCACCTGTAAGTTGCAGCTTAATGGTGGCTTAATGGAGTTAACGTCTTTAAGCACCATTAAGTCACCATTAAGCTACCATTAAGCGATTGCTTAAAGGTGCTCTTTCGTCTTGTGTATCGTCAACTTCCCTTTCTTATGCAGCAATATACCCTAATCACATGTTAACAATGTTTATTCAGTAGAGGTCATGACCCCATAACTTTACGCTTTTGAAGCGCTTCCGAAACCTCATAAAAATCCTAACAAACAAAGTGCTGTCAATCTTATGTGGATACTCAAACATTCAAAAGAACTTTTGAACAATCACAAGATTTTACCAAAATCACCAGCTTTAAAACTTACGACTTTTCAACTTGACACACAATTATTCATCCACTATAAATTGAAGCCCAGGCGTTTTGATATCATTAACAACTGTTTTTTTTTCAATAAAAAATGAACTCGTAGATTTACTTTCCTGACCATTGGTTATTATCAAAATCATTTTGTTAAAACACATTCTGATTGCATACACAAGTACTCTGAAACTGACATCAAAAAGATGCTTGAGTTTCTGATTGACAATATCTATAAGGTTTTGTGGTTTTGGAGACCAGGTATTCGAACGATTTATTGGAATTCCTATGGGTATCAATTGTGCTCCGTTATTAACAGACATATGTTCGTATTTATATGACACAGAATTTGTACAAAATCTTATGAGTGAGAAGAAGAAAACACAGGTTGTGGCCTTCAACTCAACATTAAGATAATATCGACGACGTATTGTCAGTTAGCAACGGTAATTTCCTTTCCTTCGTCGATACGATATATCCTGGTGAGCCTGAGGTAAAAGATACCAAAGAGTCTGACACATCTGTTTTGTACTCGGAAATTTTATTTGTAAAAATCATTAATGGAAATCTAACAACCAAGCTATATGATAAACATGATGACTTTAACTTTTCTACATTTTAGACCAAAAATAACCCCGGTATTACATGTATCTGCAGCATATCTAAAGGACTTAAAATTTGTTTTTTTTAAATTTTTTTCGATGATAGATTTTTAGGGTTTTATCTAAAAATTAATTGAATTTTAATCATGGTTTCATGATTGTAAATCTTCAAATATAAAAGCAGCGAATTCAATATTTAAATCAAAAACTACACTTTTAGTTTTATAGCAGACTCTTGGATCAAAAATATTTTAAGTTATATGAAATCATTTTCAAAAGATAAATAATTAGTAATTATTTATTTTTTTTGATAAATAAAACTACTCAAGACATTGAAAATGTTCATTAAAAAACTTTAATAAGTCAAAATAAATTTTGTGAAAAAAAGAGGTTCAGTATTTCCCCCACAAATGGCGATAGCCAAACGTTTGAATCGATCGCCGTTTAGTGTTATATTTGTGTGTTCGCGTCCCGTTATGGACGTATTTTTATTAATTTTTCTTTCATTGTGCCTTTTGCATTATTGATGCTTAATTACGTAATGCTTAAACTCGACATTTATGATTCGAGAGAATAATTGAATATGAAAATAATTTTTCAGCCCCCCCCCCCAAAAAAAAAGTTTTAGCAACTGCGTAATCATGGTTTTATGGTAGCTTAATGGTTGCTTATTTGAATATACAGTGGACATAAAGCATAAAGTTTTGCTTAATGGTGGCTAAATAGTGACGTTCCGGTGGTCTTAAATCAACAATTAACACCTGTGCGCCATATAATTTCCCGCGAAAGACTTAGAGATGGCTACATGGTAGCTTAATAGGGGTGTTATTATTACTTAATGGTAGCTGAAAGGTTTTTACATGTAATGTTGACTTGAAGACAACCATGAAACCTTTATAAAGAACTTAAAGGCCACCATTAAGCAAAGCTTAAGCAAAATTAAATGACGTGCTTCATTATGTGATACATTGAAAAAAAAATATAATATAGTAACGTAATATTTTAGTGGCCTACCTCTCTGAACTAATCCCATTAAACCATCATGGCAGAATTCAATTAAACTTTTCACATACACGTTCGAAAGGCACATGAATTGGTCAGTACCATATTTGTCCCTTCCGCATCCTAATCTAGCAGAGGCTTCCCTAATCGACTCAAGTGTAGACGGACAGGATCTCACGTATCCATACGTGTACGATCCAGCATAAATCTGAATTAAGGAGAGAACGTTATTGTAAGATTAAATGGTAAAAAGTTTTACTGAAATACTCATATTTTTTTAGTACCTTGAAGACGGATAAAATATTCTTTTTGACCATTAGCTTTTGCCGCTTTTATTGTAAACCTTACTTTTAAGTGCAATTTTAAAGGATGATAAATAAATCATCTGACAGTAACTCCTGTACTTAGGCATTTATTCACTTATATTTACATTTGCTGATGCCTTTCCTTATATACCAATGCTAATAAAATTGAAATTCAATTTTCAATGACATGTATTTGGTCACATGATCAGATATTCCTGCGTATGGAAAGCACACTGCTCGAGCAATTTGGAAAGTTCTGACTGTGACGTCAAATGACGTCGATGATACTTTACGTTGCATTTCAAAATCAAAGTATAAATACCGTAAGTCTGGAAATTTTTGTTGTAGATAAATTTATAGCAAATTTGCGAGTTCATTGCATATGCAAAAATATTTTTCTTAAAAATAAATCAACATAATAAAATGCAAGCAAAGCAGTGGTCATTCGCAAAATTTTGAAACGTAAAAGTTAAAGTTAATCAACAGCTTTTTGACGCATATTCGCAAAATTAAATCGACGTAAATTTTTCCAGATTTACGGTAATGCCTAAATTTCTTGGTAACATGACTAAAAAAAGTTAAATATAAATATAAGAAATAAGATATATCATTTTTCAGAGTAACATTGGGTTATGACATGTAGTCGGTACGTGATCAAATCTACTACATGTATAACGCCCGTCGGGCATTATAGAATTTGATAACGTGATCGACTTCATGTCATACCCCAATGAAACTCTAAAAATGATATCTTATTTCTTAATTAAAAGATTTTTGCACAATAAAACATAAATGTCAAAAACCTGTCTCAAATTTAGACACCTCAAAGCACGAGGGAAAAATAAAATCAACTTAATTAACGATATCAAGATCCTCTTCAAGAACTTATACATGTACATACAATTGTACATGAATGCAGCTCATGGCAGTGGTAAATTAATATAACTATATATATATATATATATATATATATATATATATATATATATATATATATATATATATATATATATATATATATATATATATATGTACGTGTAATATTTTTATTGCCGTTCAAAAGGTTAAAGTTTTTTATAGGTACAGAAAATTATTTGTTTCAAAAGAAAGGTCTTTTTACAAAGAATACATATGTGAAGAAATGACGTCCTAGTATATACTGTTCAAAAGATATGGCTAAAATGAAAATATAGAATTTTGTTTTAAAAAGGGTTAAACTCCAAGGTCAAGGTCAGAAGGTCAAATCTGTTAATACCCAAAGAAAGTCACAAGGAATACACATGTGAAATATGAAAGTCGTAGCTCCACTAAATCAAAGTTTTGGGCAAGGTTAAAGATTTTTTCTGACAAATTACAAACAGATAGATAGAGAGATACACAGACGCCTAGACAGACAGACAGACGGACGCCACAAAATCTATACACCCCTGAAACTTCGTTTACAGGGGCAAAAAAACATACATATATTCATAATATAAATCTGAGTTTTCATGTCTCAATTTTAAGTGCATGTGTGATGATGTATGAACTTTTCAAGTAAAGCGATATTATTATCTTTTCATGGAATTACAAGACATTCAAATTTACTGTTGCAAACAAGTTAAAAAATAATTAAAAAACATTCATATTGTAACAAGTTGCTGGTTATGCCCCTGTGAACGAAGTTTCGTATATAGTTTTTTCGTGTCCGTCCGTCTTAATGTCTGTCTAGCTGTCTCTCTGTCCGTCTGTATGTCCACAAAAGCCTTAACATTGCTTAAGGGGTAGGGCTTTCATACTTCAGATATGTTATCCTTGTGAAAAGTCTATTTATTGGATATCAAAAACTTTGACCTTGGAGTTTGACCTACCTTTAAAAAGCAAATTATGAAAATAAAGTTTAATTGGTAAGGACTAGTTCTTTCATACTTTACATATTTAATCCTTAATTGTGACAAGAACTTTCATTTCAAAGCAAAACCATCGACCCTTTGACATTTAAACCTTCATCAATTTTTCTCAATTATAAAATATTACCAAAGGATTTTACAATTTTAGAAGCAGAAAAATTTATACATAGAATAAAACTTACCTTGTTTAACTGCAATATAACAATACATAAAAATAATACTGGCCATGCGTTTTTCATGAAGACTGGAAACATTGTTTGTAATTTCTGCATGTCACACTGAATCCGTGAATATTTCTATTTTTTTGGAAATAATTTCCTCCTAATGAAAGGGGAAATGAATGTATACCAGAAATATGTTAAATTTGCCAAGGTCTCATTTTAACAAATTTGTGATCATCAGGAAAACCTTTTTTTCATTTTTTTTAATGATTTTAAGGGGGGGGGGGGGGTTCAAAAAAATACATAGACAATGTTCTTCATCATCTGATAATTTTTAAATAATTAATGATCAACTAATCTTTATTTGTAAATCATTAATTTTATCGATGTTTGGTATTTCGTTTTATTTGATTGAATGGAACTTATGTTACCCCGTCTTAAAAGTAATGTGTTTTATCACCACGGAGCACAGCTAACAAATTTGTAACATCAGAAAACAACGTTGAGAAAGTTTCCCAAAGCTACCCATCCTATTCATTTTATACACGATTTGTAACGTCTTCCCAAGATAAGGTTTGAACGTGCACTTGCCTATCATCGCATTGTAAAAACGCCTTTTAAAAGCTCGACTACCTAGAATGGCAAAGAAATTCAGTTTCCCCACTAAGCTCTAAGTAAATGTTATTTTTCCAATATTATATTCTAGTATTTCTGAAATTTCTTGGACTTTAGCAGATAGAATGCGGATTTGCATTTTGATTTTATCTATTTCAAAACCCCAAAATATCAGACACGTAATGGGCACCTGTGCTTTGTTTGGAATCAGGGGAAGGCCCATTTCTGTACAAAGACCTTGGAATGTGTTAAGCTGAATTAGACAGTAACTAATGCCTGCCATTCCCGCAATAATAAAGTCAACTAAGTAATGATGTGCCATATTCAATCCCAATTGTTTCCAAATCCAGCCATTCCAGGAACGTTGAAAATGTTTCAAAGACTTTACATGATATTGGGCAACCAAATAGCAACATTTTATCAATATAGTAAGCCCCCTCCCTAAAAACAGGCCCAATAATTCAGAATCCCCTGAATTCACAGGTATTAGGCGAAATGCGCTTTTAATGTCGGTTTTTCCTTTTAGGGACCCCTTTCAAAACTTGCTATTTGTCTGTACATCCCTCAGTGTGCCAAAAAATGTCTACTTAACACTACTTGAATGGGTAGGGTCTATGTACAAGTAAATGCTGGACGATGGTGGGTAAGATAAGGTGTGTAATCAGACGCCAACCACCGTCCTTTTAGTTACAACAACTGTAGAAAATATGTGAAGATTTGGCAATGGGGGATCTAGAAATGGACCCACCATTCGACCCTTGTGCACTTCCTTAAGTTTCTTTTCCTCTAAAATATCCCCTTTTTCTGTAGGTAACACTAAGTTATTTGAAGAAAAAAAAACTGGAGTTCTCGGACATTTGTATAAGAACTTAAAACCTTGTGACGTAAAATAAAACGGTTATGACAAAGGTCTACGAATTTTTGGAATGACCCTCAAAACTGGCTTAAATATGTTCCCAAACATAAAGATAAAGATGATCAACATACATTCAAATCAATGAACAAAATTGCTGTTCACCCTTATTCAATAATACAACTTGTTATATTCAGTAAGATATTCTCACTATATAACTCTATATGGACAAATAGTAGATAATTAAAATAATAGTCCACCCGAAAAATATTGACAGTCAATTTTGTTTACTATTGACTGGCTAGAAAAACACATAGAGAATTTTTTCCACTTTTTCTGTTAAATTCATTTTATTGGAAGATTTCTAAAAAGGTGACGTAATTAAACCCCAACGACTCCCAAAACAATGTGACGTCACAATAGGATCGTCCTTGTTGTCAAATATACAAACAGGTTTTGTAATGTACCGGTTGGCAAAAACACGCTCGGAAACATGGTGCAAAAACTCAGTAAGGAGGCGAACTTAAGCAAAATTTACACTAACCATTGCATAAGGGCTAGTTGCATATTAATCCTCGAAGAATGTGGATACGAGGAACAACACATCACAGGATTATCAGGACACAAATCCGAGTCGAACATTAAACACTACTCATCCCGTCTGAATGAAACAAAAAAGCGTAAGATGTCAACGGTGATGTCATCAAAAATTTATCACTAACCAGGAAAACAGGCCAGCAATGGAAAATACTACAGAAAATTTTGAACTGGACATTTTGAACGACATCGATGACAAGTACCTGATGAATGTGTGGGAGCAGCCCATCATGAACACTAAACCCCATCCTCAAAACTTCATCACTAATTGCATTGATACGATAAACTATAATTACAGTAAGGATTGCATAGACAGACGTTAATTGCTACCTTAAAAATTTGCACTTTTTTCATAAAAGTAAACGGACAATTTTGTTTACGTCTCATTTTGCCACGTTTCTTCACAATAAAAAAACTGAATTCTGTACTGTATTTCATATAACAAACAGTTATTAACTTGTTTTCGGGAAACATTGATTATGTTAGCCCCCTAATCAATGTTGCCCTCAACCCCAATCAATATTTTTATAATATTCTCTGTTCTTATTTACAAAAACAAAAAAGTGCACTTTTGTTTAGAAAAAAATTATATATTTTTTTGGTAGAATACATGCAGATTATTCAAACCATCGTCGGAAGAAAATTTAAAATGGTTATTTAATAGTTTAAGTGTACTTTTTTTGTATCTTCTGTTCCTTAACCTTTTGTGAATCTCCCATCATTATACGCCCATGTGGGATGTTTAAACAATGAAAATGTTTCAGCTTTTTTCTGGAAGCAAATTAACCAATTTAACCGATTAGGGTGGTTAACTATGGATGAAAGGATACATTTAAGGTTGTGAATTTCTTTGTCTCTTTACATCAATTTGTATAGTTCCCTTAATCACTTTCATAATTGTTAGTTTTTATGCCCCTTTAGTTGAACACCTTGTTGTTATGAAGCTGTGTTGAATCTACAGTTGAATATATCATTTATAATGAAAATCTAGTCTGATCCTGGCCATATGCTATTGGCTGGTTCCTGGATCAAAAAGAAACAAAGTCTTAAAAAGCAAGGGCATATTGGTACGGGTATTTTTTTTAATTGTTTCAATCATATTTTCATCTAGCATTATTTTTTGTTTTATACTCTTATTAATCCTGTAGAATAGTTTATCATACTGATTGAACGTTAATCAGGACTTTGAGCGTTTTCTTTTGAAATGCAAATTAAAGGATTTACTCTCATCTTCTTTATAAAAACTTAGAAAATTTATGTTTTTATCTTGATTTTGACTGCCTGGTAAAGAGTGAAATTCAAGGTGATTTAATCCTAATTTTTCTCAGCTTGTTGCCAATATTTGCACTAGTCCCTTAGTAAACGTTAATCCTTACAGTGTACATCGCTGGTTCAAATTCCCCTGTGAGACGCGGAGACCAATCTTTCAGAGGAGACTTTATACAGTCACTTGTCGCAGTTGGTGCTGGTACGAAAAAGATTTCTCACATTTCTCACTGCTCTTTGGAACTGAGTGCTGAGCATAGATCAAACTTTTAAGTTCTCCAGTGGTGAGTGGTGGCGTCTCTATATAAATAAACGATTCTCTAAGGGACGTTTTACAACAAACAAAGCTTTCTTTGCTGCAGACTGTGATACATCAAAAGCTGAATCTACATACTTTTCATAAAAAAAAATTAATTTGGTTAATTACCTAGATCAGCTCTTCCACTAGGTAACATGAAATAAATTCTTTCAAACTGCTACCTCTCTTTAGTTTTAATCGTATTTCGGTATATATCTTCCAAACTAGACTATAAAAAAGCATGTTCTTATGAACATTGGTGTCTGAATTTTATTTACAGTGTTACCATGGAAGATGTATCTAAAAATAGAAAAATTCTGTGAATGATTCTTAAAACGGTACTAGTGTTCTTTCTACAGTTTTGGTCTGAGATAACTTTGCACACAATTAGACTACACTAAGATCAATAATGATATATATTTGTTTTGATTTCAATCAATGGTGTTCATATGGCTATGAAAAATATATATCTCTATGAATTGCTTGAAAAACCTTTTTTATCCTTCGTTGTACGCAGCACAGTTAAGGTTACAAATGGAAATATCGGCGATTTTTTAAGATAAAAAATACATACTTTATTAGGATGGGCGATTCTTTTTAGGAATTCACTGATATCAAAAAATGTAATGTGCTTCAAATCTACATGTTGGGGACATTTAGATTTTTTATTTAGACTTGTCATGTGAATGTGATGTGATGTCTACGTCACATGACTTTGGCAATTATACTTACTGTTTAGAGGTCATCCATAAATTTCAATATTGCAAGGGCATAACCAAGTTAAAAATCTAGTTTATTTTATAATCTTTTTCAACACTTCATGTAGTTTGTGAAAAGTGTTACGAACCTATATAGATTCCCTTTTTTAATTGGTAAAATTTAATTTTTTGGACGGCAGGTTGAATATTTTGCTGGTCAGCTACATTAAATATAGCTATAATTAATTTATTTGCAAGATTTCAAGAGGTTCGCAGCACTTTTCAAATATCTTAATGCTTCTTGAGTTAATGTGTAAAATTTTGACAAGATACATTGAGGGTATGCCCTTGCAATAAATCGATTTATTAGGGCCCTTCCATTACCTTTTCAAGGAATCTGCATACAAACACACGACAGTATCGCTTGTCTGGAGAATGCACGTACAGTTTATAAATAAAATACTAAAATAGACATCGCATCCAAGTTAACGGCTTTTTATTTTACTGCAAATAATATTTTATTTGAGAACAAAAGACATTTTTCATTGTACAAAATATGACTTGATCAGCCTCTCACTGTGTACAAACTGCGTCATTTTGGCGAGATGAGTCACATTGACAAGTGCATTGCGATCGATGCATCGTTCAGATACTGTTGTGTTGGATTTAACAAACGACAAAACTGCATGTAATAGTAAGTTTGTATGTAGTATAGAGCTATCCAGCTGTTTGAAATAGCAAATAATTTCATTTTGTGGTACTTTGAAGACCTTGTCTAATGTGTGACGTCATAGTAAACATTTCCCGTACAAATTTGGCCCCGCCTTCTTATTGTAACCTTAACTGTGCTACGTAGGTTAATTTCAGTATAATTTTTCACAAAAAGTAAACCTTTTAACAAAATTTGACTACAATATAAAACATATATGTCCATTAGCTAATTTTTTATTTTTTTTTGTAATGAACATTGTAGCAATAGCAATTTACAATATTGTGAAAGCCTTTCAATACGCCTCTTCTTCTACAGTTTTCGCAGCATTGTTAAGGCTTGAATTAGGGGGCGGGGCCTAATTTATACGGGAAAGGTTTACTGTGACGTCACACAAAAATATGACTTTTATGTATTACTCATAATACCTGAAAATGAAATAATTTGCAACTTTTCAACTGTATTAGCATAATAAACAACAATAAAACTTATCAACGCATTTAAAAAAACTTGCTATTTAGATCCCATGTAGCTGGTTATAGACAAAGCACTGATCGCGATGAACTTGTGAACATGACGTCATTTTAGTAAAAATGACGTAATACTATTTCATGTGCTGTGAGAGGCAGTTGAGAATTTTTTAACAATGAAAAATGCGTTTTATTATTAAACGGAATATTATTTACAGGTTTTAAATAGTCGATTAATACCAATGCATATCCTTTGTTTAGTGCAATTATTAATTAAGAAAAAAATTACAAGTTTATAAACTTCAATGGGAATTGAAGTGGGTCAGTCACGTAATCAAATCCTGTGAAGGCTGAAGGCCTTCTCAGAAGATTTGATCACGTACCAACCCACTTCAATTCCCATTAAAGTTTATAAACTTGTTATTTATTGCTTATATATACATTTGAGACAGACAATTGAATATTTTCGAATTTAAATTATTGCACTTACCGTCCGTCGTAGATTTTGAAAAATGACGCAAGGTGTAAATCGGCTTGCACGGCGGTTACGCTTCGAATTCATTAGGCTAAGGAATCTATTTCGAAGGGAATATTTTATGAAAGGCTACTTGTGATCAGTACATGTATTAGTGAACAGATTGTTGTCTGGGAATATTTTATTCGTGAAAAATGATAATCGATGCTGAAAAGACTCGAAAAACACGTCTGGTGATAAAAAGTTGGAGGAATTTCGGTCGCCGGAAAGGGATGGATGGATCCAATTGATTGAGACACTTTTCCGAGCCAGTTAATTTGCAGTTTGATCAAGAACATTCTACGATTTCAGTAACCAAAGGCATACTTATCGTAAAACACTGATAAACACGTAGACACTGGCGACAGCTTTACATTGAACTACGAAAACGTCGAGGTCGAAGGTGTTTATATTGGCAGCTGTTCATGGCATGATTGCAAAAACATTTTCCAACAGATTTACACATTCATCGTGAGTAAAATTAAAGGATAAAATAAAAGTTGATCATGAAAATTTAACCAAAGGTCTACCCCAAAAATAAGGATGAACGTTAGAGACTGTGCAGCTGACAAAAGTGAAGAAAAATGTAAACAAACGCTAGGTTCCTAAGTTTTCTCTATGTACACAGGTAGAATCGATAGCTCAGAAACTGTTTAAAATACTTGTTTACATTTTAAATCAAATAATTATCATTTTACTTGCTTATTTTGTTCATTTTTTTACATGAAAAGCAAGTAGAATAGGTCATTTTATAATTCATGTACCGGTAGAGATGATTGCGCCTTGTGATTAGGTCACGTATTGACCTCCGACCTCTGACACACTTCATACAGAATTGAAGATATTTTCTCTCTGTATGTTTATATAATGTAGAGATATCACAAATGTATATATTTAACTATCAAGAGAATCTATTTTATTAATTATGTCGTGTTTTTATGTACAGTTTACGTATACTTTACATCGAGATGCCTCATAAAATCGCATTTTTGCAAGGGCATACACTTAATAGATCTAAACCATTTTTTTGAATATAGATAAAGGATATTTTTTTTTACTTTGGAAAGTGCTGCTGCTTTCTTGAAATCGAGGGCGTGATTTTATAAGTACACAAAATATTTGGTAAAAGTCATATTTCGACATTGGCTTATTTACCTGATAATTTAACTATTAAAATGCGAATTCTATTCAAAGCAGCAACACTTTTCAGAAACTACAAAGTATGCAGAAACAAATAATAACTTGAATTTTAAATTTCAACTAGGGTATGCCCTTGCGATATTGAAATTTGTTCATGACCTACATTCAGTACATGAACTATGCATTCATCACGTGACTGTCCATCGATGGGACCAAACTTCATACAGTACAGAGTGGGTTATACTATGCTATTTCAATAAATATTTGTCTTCTGTGACAATAAAACGCTCAATTAAAATAAATTCAGATTTAAAAAGATCCCCCTCTTTTGCAAGTCTATTTTCCGTTGATTTCTCATAGTAGGCCTTAACAGTTCTGCGTTGGTTCGATTTCAATCTTCCTTAATTACACGAAAAAACATAACATTAAGACGCAATGCACAATTTTCTCTTTATATCTGATTTTAAGAAGGTGCTGTCATATTTAGAAAAAATGAAATGCTTTTAAATTCCCTCTCCCACAAATTTGATTTGATTTTAATTTAAGTTGGCATGGAAGTAGATTACTGTGCACGAGACAGATGCAAGATTGTAGTTGATCTTCTCTTTTTTTTGTATTTTTATGAATTATGCTGACATAATACTAAAATAAAAATTAATTCATATTTGTTTAAAAAAAATTCGGTGAAGATTTTAGTGCTTCTACAGTTTTTGTTTTATTGATTTTGAGATATGATAAACCTAGGATCGTAATTCGTACTATTGTTTATGCAAAATTTGTCGTCTAAATACTTTTTTTCCTTCCTTATAAGTACGGGCCTCTACATCTAAAGACTCGAAAGAAACTTCTTTCTCTTTTTAAGCCCTTTTGTCCGGCAAAACATTCAATTCTACCAAGTTGAACTTAAGTTCAAAAGGGAACAGAATGGCAGTCTCCAAGTAAGATGATTCTTCAGAAAAAGAAGTCAAATGCATCACATAACTAATAATCAGCATGTTCATACCGTTTAAATACAACGTAGTAAATTCAGTGATATTTACAATTAACATTAGCATGGATATATATATATATAACTCAAAATCTCGATGCCACAAATATTCACCGAGAGTTTATAAACGATTGAGCGAAAGAAATGTATAAATACACGTAACTTCCTTATTTTGAATAAACGTGTGCATCTAGCTGGTATTTGAGAAATCTTAATTTGATTAGGGATTTGGTGTTTACAAGTCTTAAAAAAGCAAAGCAATGCTTTAAATCTTTATTTGTAACATGTTAAAGAAGAAGGTATGGTTTCCATACAAATTTTGCCCTGTGATTTTCTAAAGAATGAAACTGGTGTAAAAATTAAAAACTCATGCTTTTTAAATAATTGAAATTCAATGCAGAAAAATCACACAAGTCATTTTTCTCACATGTGTTTTTAAATGCTAATTATGACGTCATAAACATGTGCATTTTCCCGTATTTTCTTAAAAAGTTGCAGAAGACACCAATTTTCAATGGAATTTTCTTTCAGATAACATTGTCCACAGGCATCGCCCACAAAGATCTTGAGATATGTGATTTGTTATTGAATTTTGCACAAAATATAAAAAAATTAACGTGGACGACGGCTGTGGACACTGTTTTCTAAAGGAAAATCACCCTTGAAATTTGCCATTTTGAGGCTTTTCTGTTGAAAATAGAGAAATGCTTACATTAATGACGTCATATTTGCAGAATGGTAAACCTTCATGCCATATTCTTTCCTGATATATCAGAGTCGTTTGTTTAACTAATATTTAAGCCAGTTTCAAAACTGTTTCATCTTATTACATTTTAGGACACAATAAAGCTAAAACCATACCTTCTTCTTTTCATGTACCTTCGGGTAATTTTTTTTATTATTGATTTGAAGTACTCTGTCGAATTTTCACAACGTATAAAAATCAAAATACTAGGTCTCTTTAGAAATACTTTCATTTACAATGTATCAGCTATAACTGATATTTTCGGGGTTTTTTTCTCATTTACTAAAAATTATTCAGGTTATGTGTTTACAATAACTTCAGAACTCGTTAAAAATTGTGTACCGAATTATGACATCAATTGTTTTTCTAGATGTCTTTTGTTCTTTTTTTTTTTTTTATCTTAACAGATATTCTTTTACTTAGACAAATTAAATCCTAGTTCTTAAAGACATTTCCTTTTTCAATATGACTTTTTAAGAAATAGTTTTATTAATTTTTCTTTCAACATTGAAATTTTAAACGTGTTTTGTATTTTGTATTTAATCTCGACCAACATGCATAATATTCTGAAATCATGTAAATTCCCCCTATGTTTCTTTGTTGCCATTGTTTCTACGGGAAAATGTATCACTGGGCGAATTCTTTGTTAGACAGAAATTTAACCTGTCCAAAATTGCTTGCAACTATAAAAGGCAAAAATATACAGGGAGTAATAACAATATATGTACAAGTTTGCAATGAAAAGCAAACTTCATTTTAGTGTGTTCAAAATTAGCAATTCTATGAACAGAGGAAATGAGGAATACTTATTTTCCATTTTTTATGCTCAGTTCCGTTTTGAATTGTTATTTGAAATTTACTCTAGACATGATTCTGTTTAAATTACACAGAGGAAAAGAACACTGAAAATAAATTGCTAATTGAAAAGAAAGCCGGATATTGTACATAGACATGAATATCAATGTTGGCCATACGAAAACTGATTACAAATAAACTCTATATAAAGAGTTTATGGGGAGGAAATAAGTTTCGAACTGACATTAAATTTCCTGTTTCTAAATTTGCAGCAAACTTTGTTTATTCAGGTCAGATGACACGATCCTCAAATATCTGCTTTTCTGTACCTTTTAATTTAACCAAACATTTATAACAATTGTATCTTGCTTTCTCAACATTCTTTTCAAATATCTTTTAAAAGAATTGTGATATAAGTAATTCTAAATATTTCCTAAAGGATAATATACAAACACCATCCCAGAAACCTTCCACAAATCCAATGTTAGGTACCTTAATTTTTTGTGAGGACGCTTTTTTAAGAAGAAATACTTTAATGACAAATTCTGAAAAAGAAATATATACCCGGGGTATTCAAAACACTACGTAGAAATCAAAGGAATGTAGGCCTACAAAAAGAGCACATTTCAAAACTGAAGTAATTTTTATGAAGTTTTGTTATTATCACATAACTTATATGAATACGTATTGAAATAACAAATCATAACCCTCTCTGTACTTCAGTAAAATAGGTCCCATCGACGGAGAGTCACGTGTGTGTATTGTTTATTGGAAAAACGTCAGGGAAAATTTTCAATATAGTAAGGACAAACCCTGGTTAAATTAATACAATATATTATCAATTGTCTCTGCTGTTTTGTACTTAAAAAAAGTGTTGCTTTAAATAAAATTTGCATTTTATTATGAAAAAATAATTCAAAGTAATTCAGCTGATATCGAGATAAGTTTGACCTTAATCCAAACTCTCAATTTAAGGAAATAGCAGAACTTTTCATGACAGGGAAGTAATCCCTTATTTGTATTCAAAAAATGGTTAAGATCAATTAAGTGCACTCCTCTCAAAAAAGCGAAATAATTAGGCACTTCGGGGTCGATTCGAATTTAGATATGCTCAACCAGTACAAAAACACGGTAAAATATGTTAATTTATCCTGATTACTATTGAACAATCGCACTAATTTTTTTTTTCATTGATAAAAATTTCAGGAACTGCCTTAAATCTGTCAAGCTTTTTTTCCTAAATAAGAAATTACATGTTCACAATAAGAAATACTTGATTTGCTATTAACAGCACATAAAATACATTTGTTTTACCAAAATGACGTCATGCCGATCAGTTTGTTGCCCAAGATCCTTGCTTTGTTTTTATCTGCTGTATAGAATTTAAGTATCAACTGTTTTTATACGAATTGATAAGTTTAGTTGTTAATTGCTAACTAAATCAGCTGAACAGAGAAGACCATAGTGTAAAAAAAGACATAAATATGTATCTATTCAAAAAAAAAAATAATAATAATAATAATTGAAATAAGTCTTAGACATCCAGTTTTTCTCCATTAGAAAATATAAGATCCGTCATGATTTATTTTGTCAATTTTATACCAATGACCTTTCTTTTCCCCATAATAAAGTTGGGTTATAATTTGCACTTGTGTAAAAAAAATTAAAGTACTTAGAAGTACAGAGAGCCGGGCTCATTTACAGAGAAGAATGAATTTCTTACAAGAATCACCTTTATATTTTGATGAAAAAATTATTTTAAAAATATCAATATAAATGATAAGACACTGACAGTGAGTTTTTCAATCCTAATACCAATTTTGTCAGAATCAGAATTAATCTGGTACCGCAGCTGAATGTAAACAAACAGGCCAGTCTGGTTCCCTCTCCTGCTTTACCTCGTACATGTATGTGTAGAGAACTACGATAACACTGGTTATCAAATCAATTCTGATTTATCAAATCAATTCTTACGCTAATGAACTATGTTCTTTGACTTAGGACTGAAGTTTTCAAAGTCATTACTACTAATGTTTATTTATATTGAGTAAACTTCATTCTATTTTTGTTGCTTTATTTAGCGTTTGTATTATCTCAAAAGTTGTTGAGAGTAAGAACTATTATTTTTGCACGTAACTTTAAAATGGCGACTATAGGGTCAACCTCCTGCCTTGAACAGGATGGCATAAGCCGGCAATTGCTCTTTGAGCAATAAGCCCGGCTAAAAATCAACGTATAAAAGTTCAATGTTTTTTGTATTTACAAACTTAGAGCCTTGACACAGAAATGAATTATTTTGGGTCTTTTCCGCATTACACTTACAAATGTACAGACGAGAACAATATAACTTAATAATCATTGCCACTGAAAAAATGTCAAAATTTATGCGTTGTGACTAGTCTTCTAGTAACATTTACTCTCTTTTGCTCCAAGTGAATGCATCTATATTGACTTACAAACAAACGTGCCTTAAAAGATAGTTTAAGCCAAACAAATTTTTCTTTCGATATGCTTCATATCAAACTTTAAGACCTTATTTCTGTCAATCAATTCATTTAATCTATATAACGAAATGACTGCCGACAATGTCTGTTACATGTAATCTTTCTTGATGAACACATTGTTTTTGTTTACATGTAATATAGCATAAATATCCGATTAAAATGGTATTTTCAATATCCAGATATGATGAAATGTATAAAGATCAATACCACTTCTGAAAAAATCCCCGATGCAGAGAAAAAACATAACTTATATCGTGTTTGTGTTGAGGTCAAATTGCCTTTAGCTTTAAAGATGATGATAAAATTTGCTTACGTCGATTTCACCTGGATTCATAATGGGTAAAATATTTGTGAACGTCGCCCCAAAACAGTTATTACTTATTCAGGAATTAAAAAGAGTATGGTTCTCTTATTTTGCAAGGCAAATATATTGACAGATAACCAAAATCTCTACCTATCTAGTATCCCATTTAAAGTCAGCAGAAAGTGAAATAAAATAGTTAAAAAAGTTAAACATAAATTCCCGTGAATATTATTGCATAAGTATGCAAATATGAGCAACATTTATAAGCATGCTGTCTCGTACTTTGTATTTATATCGAAATAAAAATACAAATATGCATTTATATATAAATATAGATACAGGTAAGAGAGCGAATTTTCCATTTTCTAACATCTAGAACAATGTCCTCTGTAAGTCGCGAACATAATGGTTATAAGCAAGGTAAGGAATGACTCCTACTTTTATTCTTAAAATTAAATACTTGAAGCATAGTCGAGGAGAGTCAGAACTATTGATATTTAATAAAATAAAAAAGACTAGCGTTGCGAGGAACCACACAACTACTAAGAAATTTAAATTAGTTCTGGAATTTAGAAGAATCCTTCTTTGTAAGGTAGAGAGTAGAAAGGATAAATAGTACCTTCATATTGCTTTTAAATATTTATGATATACATGTACTCCTAAATGTTTTTAATTGACTTTGGAATCAGTGGAGATGGATTATAAAAGTGGAATACGAAAAAGAACAATTATATCAATAGTTCTAGGGGTGTTGCTGACAGCGGCTCTTGCAGCTTTCATAACAATTTTGGTCATATACCTGAAAAGTAAATGCTTATCTTACGTGTGAACTTCTTAATCTTTATTAATTGAAAAATAGCCACAATTTAAACTTAAATTTGCATTTCAAAAAAAAAAAAAATTATAAGTTTTGTTCATAGACAACGGTTTTTATGTTTTATTTATTTATTTATTTTTTTTTTTGGAAATATAAGATAAATGTACACATCTTGCTTATCTTCAATCAAAATGTAATATTTTAAAATAATTCTTTCGCTTGTTTTTAATGCCAGACACTAAAAAAATTTTGCAGATGTTCTTTGACACTAACTGTTGTCATAAATTCTAAAATGTCCGTTGGAGATAAAAAAAAATTTTGTTTGTTCCGTTGATTTATATTGATAACAGTGCTCCATTGCGCCAAAAAGAAAAAAAGCAAACAAACAAACAAAGTGCATTGAGCCCCCTCTGTTTGTTTTGATTTTTAATAACATTATTCGTATGGATTCTGGAAAAATGCTTGATATTTTTTTCAATCGTTTTTAGCAAAATCAAACCTTAAGAAGGTCTGCAGAAGTGACGTTTGTAAGAATGGAGGTTCCTGTGAAGAAGATCGATCTAGTGTAAGAAGTAATGAGTGTCACTGTATCCATGGTTACGTCGGGGATAATTGTAAAGGTAAAATGTCCAGTACTATAGTTCAACACACACACAATACACAAAATACAGATTTTACATACATATGAAAATGCAACATTTTCCGTTTTGTTATACTTTAAAAAAAGAGTTCGGCTTATTGACGAGGTGTAGGAATATTGTGAACTAACCAAAATCAACACAATAAAATTTCCTTTTTAGCTCAACTACGCCGAAAGCTCAAGTGAGCTTTTCTGATCAAAATTTGTCCGTTGCCTGTCGTTGTTGTCGTTGTCGTCGTTGTCGTTGTTGTCATTGTAAACTTTTCGAATTTTCATCTTCTTCTCAAGAACCACTGGGCCAATTTTGACCAAACTTGATACAAAGTATCCTTGAGTAAAGGGGATTCAATTTTGTTCAAATGAAGGGCCACGCTCTTTTCAAAGTGGAGATAATTATGAATTGAGAAAAATTAATTGCGTTTTTTAAAATCTTCTCCACAAGAACCACATGGTCAGGAAAAATGAAACTCGTGTGGAATCATCCTCAGGTAGTGTAGATTTAAATTTGTTCAAATCATGACCCCCGCGGGTAGGATGGGGCTAAGATGGCCGATCAAAATTTTATATAGGAATATGTAGGAAAAATCTTTAAAAATCTTCTCCTCAAAAACCACTGGGCCAGGAAAGATGAAATTCATGTGGAATCCTCCTCAGGTAGTGTAGATTTAAGTTTGTTCAAATCATGACCCCTGGGGCTAGGGTGGGGCCAAAATGGCCGATGAAATTTTAACATAGGATTACAATGTAAAAATCTTTAAAAATCTTCTCAAAAACCACTGGGCCAGGTAAGATGAAACTCAGGTGAAATCATTCTTATATAGTGTAGATTCAAATTTGTTACAATCATGACCCCGGGTGTTGGGTGGGGCCAAAATGGCCGATCAAAGCTTTCTATAGGAATATTAAGGAAAAATCTTTAAAAATGTTCTTCTCAAGAACCACTAGGCCAGGAAGATGAAACTCAGATGGAAGTTTGTTCAAATCATGACCCCCAGGGGTAGGGTTGGGCCAATGTGGCCGATCAATTTTTTACATAGGAATATATAGGAAAAATCTTCTTCTCAAGAACCATTGAGACAAGAAAGATAAAACTCATGTCCTTAGGTAGCGTAGATTCAACTTTGTTCAAATCATGACCCCCCGGGGGTAGGGTGGGGCCAAAATTGCCGAACAAAATTTTACATTGGAATATATAGGGAAACCCTTTAAAATCTTCTTTTCAAGTACTTCAAAGCCATAATTAGTAATATTTATATGGAATCACCCTCAGGTAATGTAGATTCTAGTTCGTGCAAATCATGATCCCCTGGGGGGTTTAAATTCAACCCCCCCCCCAACCTCAGTAAACTCTTAGTTCTGATCTGATATGTGCGTTTTCCTATCCGATGTGCTCAGGTGAGCGCTGTGACCCCTGGGCCTCTTGTTTGTTAAAGGTGTATTTTTTTTCTGTCATATTGCAACCATAATACCTTTATAACTAATGAATTTCTAACATGAGCTTCACAGTTAAAATGAATATAAGGTAACATCACAACATAATCATAAATTTGATTATTATACCCCCGCTTGAAAAGTGGGAGGGTATATAGTAATCGGTATTTTCGTCCTTTCGTCCGTCCGTCTGTACGTCCGTCCGTCTGTTACGCTCTGGGGTACCCATCTCTTATCCGCAACTCCTCTCATACCACTGAAGGAAATTTAATGAAACTTTCACAGAATCTTCATTACATATTGCCATTGTACACCTCCTATTTTACTTTTTGATCTGACATATATTTTGGATTTTCCAGAGAGAAAACATGGACACTGCAATTACATTCATATTCATATGGGAGGTATCATTTAGTGAGCTCATTGCTCACTGTACCTCTAGTTTTGCTTCATATCTCATTGCTTTAATATTAAAAAGTTTTCAAAATTCTACAAAATTGAGCTAATGATGATTTGAGTATATGAATGTGATAAATGATGAAAGAACACGGCATTAAGGGGTGACATCCTGGAAATGTAACGCCATTTATGAAGTTTTAGGCGAAACAGAACCTCAACAATTATGTGGTGCCTTTCATAAGAAAGCAGTGCCCACTGTAACGTTGAATTTGGACCCGGATTAAAAATTGACCCGGGGGTCATTTTTCAACGTTGAATAGTGAGACCAAAGATGTTGAATTTAGACCCTAGTCCGTTGAAAACTGAGCCGGGTCGTGGAATTTTGATCATGAAACCGGTTCAAAATTCAACAGCATAAAAACATATTTATGACTTGGTTTTCACAACTGTGATTTAATCCATAGGCGTCGATACCGGGGGGTAGGGGGGTGGGGGTGGGCTAGGGATGCTTACTCCTTTTTTTGCAATTGCATTAAACAATATGAAATTGGTTTAGCCCCCCCCCCTCGCTTTCAACAGGCACGTTACAATGTAGTCAAAGAAAGAAGAGTAAGTGGTAGTGCTTTTAAAAAACAGAAATCGGATCCTACCCCCCTCCCCTAGGATTTTCGGGTTTGGACTACTAGTTTGGACAATGGAGAATTTTTTTTTTAATAAGCCTCCCACCACCGCACTTTCAATTTGCTTCCGACACCAATGTAATCAATGCACACTTAATTCAGCAATTCAGTTATATTCTCAGAATTGAATATCTAAAAAAAATATCTTAGATTTCAAAGTTTCGTGTAGCTTAAAATCGCAATATTTCGTGTAATATTTATCTAAAAAGAAGTACATTTGTATATGTAAATCCTGAATATTAGTAAACATAGTTACACAATATACAATTCAGTTAATAAATTTGTTTATTTATATTTTTTTATGCTAATAACACTTCATTTAATTCAATTTTAAAATTCCTAATATAAGTATTTGAAAAATAGTGAGAGTTTAGCGCATGATGCACGTACCTTCCAATGCTTTTATAGTCATGCACAACATTAACTTATGATGTCCAACTTGAAAAATGGATTATTTCAAAATAAAACGTTTAGTGACCTTTTTCGCATAGATAACCAAACAGTTCAAGAATGAACCTCACAATTAATACATATTTATCTTGTTAAGTAGAGGATGTAAAAAAGGTGTTGGGTTGATTTCCCCTTTTTGGGAGTAGTACCATATATTGTTGAAGAATGGCTTGGTTTTCAACTTTGGCTAGTTTCCCTTTCTATTTTTTGTTTGCTTGTTTGTTTATTGAGTTTCGTTTATCTATTTTGTTGATGTTTTTTGCCACAATATTTCAGAGGGTTTTGACACCATACCCCCACTTCCGAGAAAAACTTTAGGACCCCCCCCCTCTCTCTCTCTCTCTCTCTCTCTCTGTTTCTCCGATAGGAATGCGCTTTTTAGTTGTTTCGATCAAAAGAAGTTGCAGGGACGGCGTTTTTTTAATTGTTGATATCGTTGATGTTGGGAAGTGCACTTCTTATCTATCCCAGACTCTAACACTATTTTTCATTCCCAGTTAAGGCTATGCTCCGAAAACGATCGATTATTGGGCCGAGGCAGGCTATTGACAGATAAGTTTGTTACAGGGATTTCACCAACCTTGTTTAAAGTCAGCATTACTTACATGTTATGGTCGCTATATTGATCTTTTCACAAATATAACCTATCATTGGATTTATTTTGACCGATATGTTGCATTCTAATTTTTAGACTTTTAGTTTTGTTAATTTTTATACTAGATTTGACTAGACTAGATGTTCTACCAACCTGATCAATATAATATTATATAGGGCTCACTTTCTAGACACCAGATTTCGAGGATTTTTGTTTTATGCCCTATTCATAGTTTTGTAGTTATTTATGATGGTGGATTTTAGAGAGTATTGTCAAAAAATTAAGTTATCATGTTTGAAGATAACTGAAATCGTGTACTGAACAAAATGTACATATATACACGGGATGATATATTTTTTTCTTGAAAAGGGAAAAAAGTTGAAACCGAAATAAAAATAAAGAGATACTGATTAATCCCGAATCACTGAGGCGGGGTCAATATTCAACAGGGTCTATTTTCAACTTGTTGAGGTCAACGGGGATAAGAAAAAAATATATCAAGCTGTTGAAAAATGACCCCGGGTATAAATTCAATGTCTTTTGGTCTCAATTTTCAACGGAGAAAAAACACCCCTGGTTCAATATTAAACGTTGAAAAATGAACACCAGGTCAATTTTCAACTGGGGTCAATATTCAACGTTAAACCCACAGCTGTCGCCGTCTTCCATTTTTAGATATGAAGCATTTTTTAATATAAATCTTTGAAATATAAATGTTTCTCTTAATTTTCACGTCCTCAATATTATTACACATGTATCAAGAAAATTCCTTTGAAAATTGATGTTTTCTGCATTTTTTAAAATTAAATAGGGACAGTTCATGAGGTCCTAATTAGCATTTAGGGGAAAAAAAACATTTTTTAATGATTTTACAGCATGGGCGTTCGATGATTCAAAAGGATGAACTTTAATTTCTTACATCACTTCCATATTAAGAAAAACACAGGACCAGATTTGTATGGTTACTATATCTTGTGTTTTTTATTTGTATGTATGCCCTAAGAAGGTCTTAATTTTCTAACCTAAACCTATTTTGTTAAAACAACATGAAAACAGCCTTTAATTGTCACTGTTTTTTATCAATATTTTTAATACAGGACAAGTGTAATACCGAAATTTTAAGCTGAATTGCATGGTCCTTTATCTTATCTTAATATTTCGGGAATCCATTGTTTCTTCATCTTATCTTTTATAGTTCTTCCGAGAGATTGTAATGACGTCCGGATTAATGGAAAAACTAAATCTGGGGCTAGTTTCTCAAAAAGGTCTACGACCAGTCGTAAGCTTCGTCCGGACTAAATCAGTGACTAAACCCGAGAATCGGACTAAGTAGCGTTTCACAAAAAGGCGGAGACTTAGTCGAGACTAAATTTGGGTTTAAATCTAGGCCTGCTCGTGAGTAGGCGTAAGTGCTTAGTCTGTAGACTGTACACACATTGAAAAAAAGGCATGCGTTTTAATCATAAAGAGTTAAAAGAATGATTATTTTATACGTATACGATATAAAACCTATTCATATACATGTAAAAATCGTGAAAATTCTTATAGCATACTGTATTATGAAGGAAAATAGAAAGGTAGTTAAATCCATCAAAGATGCAGACTTTTTCCGCAAAAGGTAGTATGAACTAAAAAAAATTTAAGTATAAAGAATTTTGAATATAAGTTGGGTAAGATTTTTTAAAGAAGTGCCAGAATTTCTTCGTAGAGGGTTGGGGTGCAGGGGGGGGGGGGGTTCAACCCAATCCGTGTTTTTTGCAGATAGTTGTTTTCTGCATAAACAAAGCTGTGCAATTTATGGACTGACTTCAACTTTCAGCATTTCTCTTTTCGGCTGAATATTTTGATCACCAAATTCACTGTACTCACCACCACCCTCATCCCCTTCCCCGTTAACTTTTAAAAACGATGCTACATGCTGTAGGTGCTGGATAATCTTTTGTTGTTTGAAATGGATAATGTTTCAATAAAATCCTCAAACAATATCCATTTTTATACTAGCATTTTAGATAACGAAAAAAATATTCGGTAAATATGCCATCAACCGAGTTTATGAACTTTAACCTAAGTTAATGTATCTTTGATTCTCTCTTTTAATTGCATGTAATTAAATATTATATTGATAGAACATAACAATTTAAATTTGTTAAATGTTCCAGTATTATAATTAAAGTATTATGTCCATAATACTGTTAATTCCTATTTCACTAGAGTCACTATCGGGAGGTGAGATGTGTAGATGAGTCTATTATTTTTTCGTAAAGATGCTTTTGATTAATTGACAATCACGTATCTCGGACGGAGTTTGCCTAAAAAGGTTTTTTTGATAGATTTTTGAACAGAAAAATAATTTATATTATACTTGAAACAAAATACTCATATAACAATGGTGATAATAAAGTGTTGTAAAATGTTTTATTGTGAATGTAAATCGCGACTTTTTAATATCTTTAAGTCTAGATTACATCTTCAAAAAACATTCTTCATCTATAAAAAAAAATAATAATGTAAGAACATATCCTCAATAGAAACTGAAAAGGAATGGATAGATTTAAGGGAAAGATGGTGATGTTGAAATTAGTACCTTTCCCGGTCTAAATGAATCTGATTTGAAAATGTTGAAATAGAAAATTCAAATGGAGAAATTTATAAAAATTACTAGATTTCTTGTCTGTAATATAGTTCACAAGAATTATAAATTAAAAACTAATTTAGCTTTTGCAAGCCATCATTGATTCTGCAATTGCTATATATAGGTACGTATTTTTAAATGGACTATGTAAATTATTATATCGATATCAATGTTATATTATGTGTCCAAAATACTAGTATTGTAAATATACACAGTAGTATATATATATATATATATATATATATATATATATATATATATATATATATATATATATATATATATATATATATATATATATATATATATATATATATATATATATATATATATATATATATATATATATATATATATATATATATATATATATATATATATATATATATATATATATATATATATATATATATATATATATATATATATATATATATATATATATATATATATATATATATATATATATATATATATATATATATATATATATATATATATATATATATATATATATATATATATATATATATATATATATATATATATATATATATATATATATATATATATATATATATATATATATATATATATATATATATATATATATATATATATATATATATATATATATATATATATATATATATATATATATATATATATATATATATATATATATATATATATATATATATATATATATATATATAATATATATATATATATATATATATATATATATATATATATATATATATATATATATATATATATATATATATATATATATATATATATATATATATATATATATATATATATATATATATATATATATATATATATATATATATATATATATGTTTCAACTGAAATGCCAGTATGTCTAATTCGTAATTAATAAATGGATTGATATTATAAAATTAAGACAACTGATAATTTTTATTCAAAAATCTCTTATCCATGTTTTAATGATTATCATTATCATACGATTTCAAAATTGTTAAATTTTCACAGTGCGCCTATGGGTCGGGGGCTCCGGTCCTTCACTCTCTCTCTCTGCTTTGAGTATTTTAACTATATAGAAAAACTGAAAACTTCCATGAGATACTGGTTGCCCCCCCCCCCCCACCCACTTTCATTTCAAATACATTGCTACGAGCCTGTTCCAACCCCATGCCATATAATTTATTAATTTATGGCTTTTACTCATAGGAAAATTTCTTTTTATTCCAAATTTTGACAAGTACGTATAATACCGGATATACATGTTTATATTTTTCTATAGTATACATTTCACTTTTAAAATTAATCTGAGCATACCAAATACATATAACTAATTTAATA
Organism: Saccostrea cuccullata; assembly: GCF_032062105.1. Lineage (NCBI taxonomy): Eukaryota > Metazoa > Mollusca > Bivalvia > Ostreida > Ostreidae > Saccostrea > Saccostrea cuccullata. Next base: position 185,874 of record NW_026926151.1, on the reverse strand, counting down.
TAAAAGTTGTGGATGTAGAGGGGAAGGGGGTTGTGTCCAAAATAATAACAAAAGATTTGCTAAAACAATTTTTTTGTGTGTGTGTGGGCCCCTAACCCGACCCCAATCTGCCCCTTTTGTCAAGATTTCTGAATCTGCTGATACTAGCTAGTATGCAAATGCTTTAACCTTGAAAATACAGATAGATTCGCGTATTATATTTGTTTGAAAGCCGATGAAAAGCCATGGAAAATTCGTGCTTTTTGTGCTTCACTTTTTGTAATCAGGTTTAAGTGTGATCCGCCGCATGTTATTGTACTCTCTAAACCAAATAAAATACGATCTGCGCATGCTTAGTACCTAGCGGAAAGGTCTTAGTCTTAGGCCCAGTCTTACGCCGTTTTCTGAAATGTGATTTAGGCCCGACTAAATTTTGGCGTAACTTTCTTAGTCGGACTAACTTAGGCCCAAATCTACGACTTTTTGAGAAACGAGCCCCTGGTGTGTACAAAATCTATTTATCTGGCGACATGAAGACACAGGAAGGGGGATGTACGGTAAGTTGTTTATTTACAAAGATTCATTATTTAACTTGGTCATCAAGGGAACTCAGTTGGCAGAGTGCTTGCTCAGTGATAGGAAACTTAAGGTCATGTGTTCAAACTCCAGTCGCGTCTGTCGATAAATATCCGTAACAACCATTTCATAAACATGCATTTTTTTGTGCAGCAATTGTATTATGTTTGAGAGGGGTGAAAAGTTTCAGTGATATCGTTAACAAAATACTTTACTTATTATTCTATACTTTATGCTTTATTCACAAAGGTATAACAATTAAATGCAATCATTATGCGCAGTCGTTGCTATGTTTGGGGTGTGGTTTCATCTTTCGGAGACTTAACGAATCAGACTCAAATAATTTACATGAAGATGGAGAATAACATTAGGTGATGTTATTTTAATATGTTGATAAACAAAGATTTGAAAGATTGATTCAAAGTTGCTTTTTCAAATCATTCACCTTGATTCAAGCTATATTGAATTTATATTATGTTTAATTACCAACAATGATTTAACGTCCAATTTTTTTCTACCTTGGATTTTATTTTTTATGACTTCACAGCCACCATTCGTAAACTCTATTGAAATATGATTTCGATTGTCCTGCCAAAAAAATACCAAATAGTGCGTTATCATTTCAAAACATTAGGAGTATGTGCAAAATGTTTATTATTTTATTTTACTTTGTTTTTAGAGCAATGCAATTTTAAAATCTTGGATACTGGCAGAAATATCGTGGAGTAGCAACATAACATTAAAACTCCGTAATGTACATGAATAATTTTTAGCAATTAATAAGCAGAATTATTTCTATGTTTATATCAAACTATGAATCGCTAATTTTATTTTTTTCATAAATATTTTTGTAAGCAATGGCATGGGGGACACAACCATTTAGATAAACAAAGAACAACAATTCTTCGTCAGCGTGGTGTAGTGGTTACAGCGTTTACTCTGGATTGATTCATAACGAGACAAGGATAAGAAAGTACATCCTTTCGTCGCAGGTTCGAATCCCACTGACTGGTCACGGTAGGCTAGTGGAAGAGGATTCGCTTCGTGATCGGGAGGCTCGGGTTTGATTCTCGTTCGCGCCGCCGAGTGATTCCTAAGACGTGCATGTAAACATAGGCAGTGACTCTTCCTTTACCCAGCGCTCGGGACTAGAAGTGAAAGTCACGGGTCTTTCGAACATGACCTTATAAACGTAGGTCCCGTGTCACGGTAGGCGCTGGCACGATGAAGAACCCTCACTGTTCAATCGCCCTGAGTGCCGAGTATAGGTCAAAATTTGAAACATTTCACCGTCATACGGTAACGTCTCCATATGAGTAAAAAATTCTTGGGAAGGAAGTTGAACAACATACAATCAATCGAAAATCGAATACCACTGCGGGACTCGACGAGCAGTTATTCGAATGAGACCCTTAATACGACGTCCTGTGTCTCAATAAGTCCTGGCAAAAAGATGTGTTCAATGATAATAAGATAACGAACATCACTCAAGCTCAAAATTCCATTAAGTTTACACTATAAAACAGGAGCACAGCAAACACAGACCTCCAAAAATTCAGAGGTGGAATCAGGTGCCATGGAGCTGTGGGCGTCTTCCGCCGGCAGCCCAAACCCGCCGTGTGCTCCTTGATTGCTTCTCTAATATGCAAGAAAATTTCTCGAGAGAGACGTTAATTCGAAAGGAAATAAACAAAAAATCATAAGGACATCTCCATTATAAATTTAGCCACTTTAAGTGGACATAATTTTTGAAGCAATATTTTTTTTAAGCAAAGGTAGAATTAAGAAAGAACGAAAGAACATCTTTCAAAAACACTCATGTACGTAGGTGCCTGACTTCTAATTCCCGTTTTTTTTAATCAAATTTAAAGGCAGATACCTCATGTCAGTGTCCTTTACAAGTATCACTCCTAATGGTTTATCTTTTAAAGGTAATCCAGAAACGAGCTCGAGAAAACGAATACCTTAGCTTTGTCAAAACATGGGATGAACATAAGAACGGTTTCGGAACACCAGAAAATGATACCTGGATAGGTATGTTAAAATATATATGTATATAAATTCTTTTCTCTTATGTTCTCCACTTGATAGATTCCAAATTTTGACGTGGCCTTTTGTAGATGTAGAAACATACCTGTGTTAAATAATCAAAATCTGAAATTAAGCTGGTTGACACATTTTACTCCGAGTAAAATTGTTAATTTATTAATTTTGATTGTAATTAGATTCTTGAGAAGAAAGTATAAAATAAATGAAAGTAAAATTTATGAATAAAAAAAATGGTTACACTGTACCTGTTAGTAATATGAGATAATATGTTTCAACTATCTAAGATATTTAAACACGAATAAATTTAATCTTTCATAAATGCAAACAATTCTGTAAACACTTTGAAATTCTTTAAAGCATGAATAAAATGCTAATCATACAATGTATTACAACCCACCTTTCATTGATTTTGAATAAATTTCATAACAGGAAATGATGTGATCCATCACTTGACAAAGGTAAATGACTCATCTCTCTATGTGTCCATAACTCTAGTGAATGGAACGACTTTATATGAATTGTATGATCGGTTCTCTATTTCTGATGAAACTGATAATACAGACTCTACCTGTCAGGGCCCGCAACGGGGACATTAGGTTAGTGATGGCTAATTTAGGGGAGAGAGAGAGAGAGAGAGAGAGAGAGAGAGAGAGAGAGAGAGAGAGAGAGAGAGAGAGAGAGAGAGTACAATATACATTTCACTGTACATACTTATTTTTTAGCTCCCCTGAGCCGAAAACTCAAGTGAGTTTTTCTGATCGAAATGTGTCCGTTGTCTGTCGTCGTCGTTGTTGTCGTTGTAAACTTCATCATATTTTCATGAAAATCTGGGCAAATCTCAACCAAATTTGCCAAAAAGTATCCTTAGGTAAATTGGATTCATTTTTTTTTTCAAATGAAGGATCATGCCATCTTCCAAGGGGAGATATTTATTGATAAGTGAAAAGTTAATGGCATATTTAAAAAGAAATCTTTTCAAGTACCACTAGACCAGAAAAGCTGAAACTCATGTGGAAGCATCCTCATGTAGTCTAGATTAAAGTTTGTTAAAATCATGACCCCGGGGGTAGGTTGGAGCCACAATAGGGTATCAAATTTTAACATTGGAATACAAAGGGAAAATCCTTAAAAATCTTCTTCTCAAGAACCACTGGGCCAGGAAAGATGTAGAAGCATAACCTCTGGCAGTTCAAGTTTGTTCGTATCATGACACCGGGGGTAGGATGGGAAAAGAAAACAATGGGGTATCAAAGTTTAACATATGAATACATAGGAAAAATCTTTGAAAATATTCTCAAGAACCATTGGAACAGGAAAAATGAAACTCATGTACAAGCATATCTTCTTGTAGTGAGGTCTGTGCATATTCTCACCCCGGGGATGAGGATAGGGCCACAATGGGGTTTCAAAGTTTAACATGGGAATGCATAGGAAATACAAAGGGAAAATCGTTAACATTGTTCACAAGAACAACAAACCAATGATTGATCATCAATGTAAAAGCATCAAAGAAGGTAATGCAGATTTATAACAAGGGAAAATAAAGGCTATATCAATGAAAACATTCAATTTATGAACAGCAAAGCCATTATGTGGCTTATTAATTCAAAAGCAGGTGCGCCATGTGGCCCCTGGCCCTCTTGTTATTTTCTGTGTCTTTATTTTTTACGAGTTTGATCCTGCTATCAAATTTCTTTCGATTTTTTAAATACAAGTATAGTTTCAGTATCTACACAAATAACGTAAATGAAAATAAAAACCAAATATGGTTTTCAAAATGTTTCTTTTTGTTCTATGTTACATTACATATGACTTTTTTGCATTAAAAGAGTGTTTTCATCAAAAGGTTCTTTTTTAACGCTTCTCCTTGAATATTTTACCCGAAAACCCATGTGACAAAATTTACCATTACTCTTTTTTAAAAAAAGAAAGTAACTTGAAAACCAAAACAATGACACATTTTCATAATTGATTCATTGATCTTTGAACATTTAAAAAAATGTCATTTGTACTGTTTAAAAAATAGCTAGCAAAATGGGTAAATTCTATGTGGTGTCTTTATTTTCAAATTCACTTGGATATTTCGAATCGACACGGATGGAGGTTGATTAATTGATGCCAATATATCAAAATATCAAGTTGACGACAAGCAAGCATTTTCTTCTTCACATGTTTGAAATTTTGCATAAATTTCGATTCATATAGAAACAAAACTGGGTATGATCATAGTGGGATGCAATTTGTACCCATTTGAATTCCATTGGATTGTTGGAATACATGATCCCAAGATATTGCAAAGAGGCCGTTGTATTTCTGCCTTTACTACCGTAAATTCTTTAGTAAATAATATATTTTAAAGGTAAAAAGACTGCAATGAAATAAAACTAAATAAATATCTCTAATTTGATAGGCGACAGTATGTTAGATACAGGAAATTCCCAGTATGACCTATCAGGGATGTACTTCAGTACTCCGGAGAGGGACAATGACAATGCTCCGCATGCTGACTGTGGGCTCTTCACAAGGGAGGATGGTGGTTCAACAAGTGCCACAAGGCCTTCCTTAACGGTCGCTGGGAAGAAGATGTCCTCTGGCTGGCCCCTTGGTATCCGATAAACAGAGGGGCAAATATAATAGCTACAGCGATGATGGTCAAACGTGTGTAGTAAAATACTGGAAATAAATGGTGTTATAAGCACATTCAATACCTACATGAATGTAGAACGATGCTGAGGGTTATGTACAAATACTTCACGCACGACAACATTTTGTTGTTATGTAAAAGACGACAAATCTTTAATGAATGTATAATAATCCAAGTCGTTTAATTTGCCAATTTCAGCAAATATAAAAAATATTTCTTACATGTACTTGTATTTAAAAAAAATGCTCGAAAACGTGTCAGAACTAGTTATGAGAAGTATAAACATTACTTCAGACATTCAATTGATCAAATATCTTGAGAGCAAATTAAATTGATAGTGTGTGTGTTTTTTTAAAAGACCAATTGTTTAGAATGTAATGTATTAAGAATTGTTTTCCTTCTTAATTACGTACTATATAAAGTCTATTATTAGAGAGGGAAAATTCCTTCCTTCACCGTAACTAAATATGTGTCTGCTATTCGGTATGAGCCTCCACCCTTACTCCTACCTCCTGAAAACGAATTTTTATGAGTATTTTCAGTATATTTTAATAAACAATTAATGTGTATTGTAATACAAAAAAATTAAGTCATAAAAAAACATTAAAACAGTCATAAAACAAAAATATTACAAAATATACATGTGTGGACAGTGGCAATTTAAATTAGCAGGAAGTATGTTTCAGATTCAATTTCAAACTTATTCCTATCAAGTATGTATTCCCCTCATTCTTTTATATTTTTTTTCTTCAGAAATGTTGAAAGCAGATCTAATGAGAGAAATGATAGAACTTTTTTAACTTCTTAGAAACACTACCGTAAGTGACTCTTTGCCTTCGGCGTTTTCGGTAAAACGAGATTTCCACACCTCCACTGTGCTGAATGATAATGATCGACAGGACAAACACATTAACTTCGTGTGATCCCTGTGAACTTGACGAGGGAAAATAAAAGCCGATGATAACTGCCAAATGGATTTGTTAATCTTAAAAAAATGATTATTTTCACTGCCTTGACTATTTAAAAAAAATAAGAATTTTTATTTGATACCACAGATATCTCGAAAAGGAGGGGGCTTTAATCTCTCTCTCTCTCTCTCTCTCTCTCTCTCTCTTACATTTGTCTTATCAACAACAAACTAAAACAGTATATCACTTATTTAGTTCAGAAAAAACTAATCTATTACAGATAATTTGAATGCCTCTTTCCGTCATCTTGTTGGAGTATAATCAAGGCCGGAAACATATCTAAAGATGCCTGTGGAAGTTTGATTAAAAAAAATTACCACAAAATAAAAATGACACATAGATATAATATAATTGCATTTAAATTTAAAAATACGAGTATGTTTATGCAATACGTCAACAAACCTTTGACAATAATTTAATTTTGTTTGTTTTCTGCATTTAGACTCTCATTGGTTGATTTCAAAAAAGGAACGCAAACTATTCTGTATAACCTGGTTTGGTATTCACACCCCTTTGAAAACCAGCTAAATCATCTATATTCATGCAATCCCTTTATTAAGTGTCATTGGAGTTCATGGAAACTTCTAAATTTAATAGATGTACCTTTTACTTCAATAGCTCAATCGTACGTCATGTAAACAAACATAATGACTGGTTGGTCTATGTATCAGTTATTACCTTCCCTCGCTTTTCGTCACTTCTTTTACCACGGTTGAATTATTGAGCTGCAATTTTGAACTCATAAAAAGCAACACAATTTTAAATCCACAGTCGTTTGATTATTCTAAAATTAAATTATTTGAAATGACTCTATTTCTTTGTCAAAATATTCGAGCATTACCTTCTCTATAATCCGCTTCGCGTAACTGTATCGAATAATTTGGTCAAGAATTAGTTATTTTACACGGAATCACCTTCGCACGGAAATGGTTGTTACAAACAAGGCGCAATCTAATTAATTCATTCTATCAGTGGTACCTTTCTCTTATATGTCCACATTATTTTATCAATTAAAAAAAAAAGCATATTTTTTTAAATGTATGTATGACATTGTAGAAAATCATGAAATATTCTGATCGGGACAATGATGTATCTTCGTTTTCAAATTATTGTTTTTCTAAGTAAAACTTTTTCTTTCGAATGCGTATTGTTGTTATCAGCATGAATTTCCGTTCAATATTACAGATTTGCACTGATGAGGTATACTCATAAAGAAAAATAACTAGATTCTTTTGCGAATTATTTAGATTTTGATACACTTGTATGTTTCCCTAGTCGGAGTGTGTGACAGCCATGATTGCCAGAATGGAACTTTTGAAACAGACGAGTCCAATTCAAAAGATCACACGTACAAATGTTTCAATGGTTATGTGGGGAACAATCACGAGGGTAAACTTTATGTATTCACCGTGCAACTGAATAACATCCAGTAATCAATAACATATGGGGTCCCTGTAGTATGCAAAGAATGATTAAGGCTATTTGCTTATACAAAATATTTATACAAATGAGTACCCATGACATGGTATAGCTAAAACACATTATGGTATTATATTGTGACGCCATGCTCTTTCACTATTAACTAAAAATTTAAAAGAAGTGCATCAGTATAAGGGCATTTCAAAATAAATTTGATAAAACAAGATGGATATCAAGCAGATGATGATATAGCTTAAAGAGACTTTGTATGTTCAATAGTTTAGTAAATAACAATATGTTGAGAATTCAGTACGAAGCCTTAAAGAATTCAGAATCCGTAAAAAATTTGTTGCAATTTAAATCAAGATAATGGAGTAAAAAAATATTGAGCAATGTCATTGTTCTTTCGGAATATTTAAAGACTTATTATACAATGTGTAAAAATAATTGAAATTCACCTGCTCTTGTGTCTATAAAACAGGCATTAGTTGCTTTAAATTTCGCAAATATCACAGAATATTTCTTTTGGATTCTCATGAAGTTTTACAGCAGCTAAAATGAAGCGTTTATTTTCCCTCTACTGATTCTGTTAATGAAGTGTCTCGTAAAACCCTTGTTTTCCAGCTTCTCACAATGAAAATATGAGATGAAAAATGGTCACATTAAATTATATAAATTCACTAAAGACTAAATCATGAGAGAAAGTCAAACTTTTGTTATATGATATCTGTGTTGTATGTGATAGAGTTCAGGACATTATTTATTGAACATCCCTCGTACATACATAGATAAGTAGAAAATTGAGATAACCTTGACTGAGTTTTAAAGTTAACGAACAGTAGTCAAGTTCAAATGTCCATTTATGTAAAAAATAAAAGGAAAATAAAAAAGAGGTGGAATCAAGTGCAAAGCAGGGGTTAGCAATCAGATCATACTTTTCGAGTGCTTCTTGGCATCATCATGCAAAAGGAAAATTCAAGACAATACAGATAAAAAGAGGAACTAATCACATGAAAACAAGCCTTGTATTTTCTTTTGCTTCTATTGTCCAACTTTCATATCAGTAAATTGACAATTGCTCAAATATATAATGTTGTGGTAAATAATAAACATTAAGAAGAAAATGGCAAATATTTTGTTATACATGTAAGTAATTCTGCAAAACAGGCTTTTTACAATGAAAGATGAAGAGTTCAACCATTCTATAATTCAAAATTTTACAATATGGGGATAATGAAAATCAATCGTCTTGCAAAATCTATAGACAAAAAAATGACATATCACATATGCTCTCCCTTATTCTCAAACTTTGTATATTTATATTGTTTTAATAGTAAATGTTTCTTTATCAATTAGATTCTTTCCACATTTATTGTTTTAGAGCCATTGTACTTAGAACAGAAGGATTTTTATATCTAGTCGAACTTATATAATATATTATTTAATTATCAATGTAATGAAATTTTGCACTTTATGATCATACCTGTTCTTATAATTGCCAAATAATATTGTTCTAAAAATCTAAATTTTACAAACACAGGATATGCATACAATATTGATTGCATGCACCGTCCTAGTTCAACTTGAACTTCTGCAATAGATTAGAAGGTGATCCAAAATACAGTGGTCTACGTGTATATACGCACAACTATCTGAACTCGTGTTTCTCCATCAATAGTCATTACCTCCTTACAACTTACTGAACTTTGCCATTACATATATAGTACACTTCATGTTCTGGCCATAAGACATAAGACGTTACGTTTTCCCCGCAAGAACCTTATACAATGTACAAGTATCTCCTCAAATTTAGATTTAATAATTATGACGTAATATTTAGATAAGATGATAACATTTCTGATTTTATGAGATCTAAGCAAATATAAAAAGAAGAAAGGAATTGGTAATTATTGAGATTAAATTTACATTTGATTGATTGTATGTTGTTTAATGTCCCTCTCGAGAATTTTTCACTCATATGGAGACGCCACCACTTGCTGGAGGAGAGCTGCAAATTTCGTCCTATACTCGACACTCAGAGCCATTGAGCAGGGAGGGATCATTTGTGCCAGGACCTACTGCGACACGGGACCTCGGTTTATATGGTCTTATTCGAAGGACCGGTCTCCACGTCCCACAGTTGGATTCGAAACCGCGGCGTAAGGATTGAATCATATTAATTTTACTTTTGAAATAGCGTGAAAAATACGTGATTGCGGGGAAACGGTACATTATAAGTTATGTAGAAACTAGGGATGTCAATTTCTAACCGGTTAATCTATTAATCGGTCGGAACGATGGTAATCGATTGCAAATTCTCTAATCGGTTAGTCGGATCAAAAAAAAAATAAAAATGAAAATATGCATATTTTTAGCAAAATTTATCAAGTTGTAATTTTTCATTCCAAATCTCGAACTGTTATTAAACGGTATCAAAAGTGTCCAATTATAATAATTTGGAGAAAATTACAGTCGTCCCTATAATTGACACCAGGGTATTGGACGGTTTGAGAAGTGCTAATAACTGTAAACCAACTTTTATTCGCGACGACTTTATTTCGCGATTTACCGGGAGTAAACTAGTTAGCGACGATTTATTTTCGCGATCAAGCCATTTTTGGAACTGTTTTTAATATTAAAGAGACTTTTAGGACCAGTTCATGGCGAGAAATATTCGCGATGACGAGGCTCTCGCAAACCTCGCGAAAATTTCTCGCACGCGAATAAAAGTTGGTTTACAGTACTGTTAAAACACCGACCTCTTTCCATCATAAACATAACCGGCGTTTTTCGAGTCATGCTTGGATGATACTAAAATCACTACTGAATACTGTTTAAGTTTGTGTGTAACAACTTTTAAAGTGTATCTGCATGTATAACCACCTTTTGTCATTGAAAATGCCGCCCCAACGACATCGCATGCTTGGAAATATTTTAAGAGAGAGCTAGATGGAAAAACTGTAAAATGTCAAATTTGTTCAATGGAATTAACTTACACTGGGGGTACATCAAATATGCTTGCGCACTTAAAAGCGAGGCATCCTAGTGAAACGATTACACAATTCCATAATCTCGCCGGCTTGGCAAAAAAAAAAAATATTTATCAATTCCAGGAACATCCTTGCTCTCGGAAAGAATATTTTCTACAGCCGGAATTATTATGAACAAACTTAGGAGTCGTCTGTTATCAGCTTTGTCGATCAAATAATTTTCTTAAACAAAACAATCGGCAACTCATTTCAATTTCTAAGAGAAGAATGAAATGAACAATGACGTGTTAAACATGATTGTAGATAGACTTGAAAAAACTGTTAATTAAACATGAACTACGTAAAGAATGTTTTTGTGATTTCTTTATCCCTATTCTTCATGTAAAAATAAATTTACGAATTGTTCTGATTAAATATTAAAAGTTTATCACTTTTTAAAAAAGTGTTTTTTTCTGTTTCTGAAATGGGTACCTGTAAAGTGCGAAACGAAATAGAAACGAAACGAAACGAAACGAACTGAAACGAAACGAAATCTGCCGAAACGAAACGAAATCTACCGAAACGAAACGAAACCTACCGAAACGAAACGAAATCAAGACGAAACGAAACGAAATCAAGCCGAAACGAAACGAAACTTGCCGAAACGAAACAAAACTATCAAAATATTTTTATTCCAAAATCAAGGTACATGTATATATGTGTAACTGCATGTGGATTTTTTTTTACTTCAAATATATAGTTCAAGCACTTGTTAATATAAAATTTAATTACCGATTTATTATGCTCCCTTCTCAGTCTAATGATGTATTAACATGTTTGCCAGCTGCACTGAAATATGCACGAGCGTGCTATGCATGTATAATTCAATATGTGCCGTATTTTCTAATTTTTATGTCTTACTCTTATTTTCAGTCCTTATTTCTCTAGATACAACATATCTAACAAAATTGATGACTGTGTTACATGTACAGGCTCGTTAATGTACGGGTCGAAATGAAGTCACTGCGAATGTCTTAAAACATAGGATAAACCAGAGAATTAGAGTATTTAGTATTTCATTCCGAAGTGCCTGGGTTTATTGTTCAATCAGATTATACAATTATACGATTGTAACTCCAACCGGTATCTTGTGTATCCTTTCTACGTACGTACGGTTCTATTTTTATCGAGGTAATTTTCGAGGAAGAAATGAATGGTTTGCAATTAAAGAGGCTCAACCAGAGACGTCTAAAACGATTTAATTGACAAGAAAAAAGTCTCTCGAAGCGGACGATGTCACTTTAAGTAGGTAAATTATTCAGTAAGATATTAACAAAATATGACATAGGAGTCGGAAGTGGGGGTGGGGGTGAGGGGTTTGCCCCCCCTTTTTTGCAAAGACATATATTATTAAGGCATTGGAATGTTGGTTAAGCCCCCCGCCCCCCACTTTCAATTTCCTTCTGACGCCTATTTATGAGCTTGAAGCGATAATTTACCTGTGGTGCTTGAACTACATGTATATAAAATTTTATATGAAGTAAAAATAGACCATATGCAGTTACACATTATATATAACTATATGTAAATGTATAAAGCTTGATTTGAAAAACATTCTGGAGGTTTTGTTTCGTTTCGTTTCGGCCGGTTTCGTTTTGATTTCGTTTCGTTTCGGTAGGTTTCGTTTCGTTTCGGTAGATTTCGTTTCGTTTCGGTAGATTTCGTTTCGTTTCAGTTCGTTTCGTTTCGTTTCGTTTCTATTTCGTTTCGCACTTTACAGGTACCCTTCTGAAAAAGAGTTTCTAGAAGATGAAAAAAAACCCAAATATAATTATCAAATAAATTTGTATTTGTGATACGACTAACCGGTTAATCGGTCGGAACGTCTTGCGATTAACCGATTGGCAATTCTGTTATCGATTGCCCTCCCTAGTAGAAACAAATACGGAAAAGTTTGGGGTCCTTGAAAAAATGCATATTGGGCATCTACTTACGGATAGTAAGCTGTTTTCCGTACGAAGATATCTCCAGTCCTGACAGAGTTTATTGTGACATGTATTTACGGGACGGTGGGTATGCAGAATGGTGTATATCTTCATGGATTCAGATGGTGTGTCTTTCATTAACGTTTATAAAAGAATAAAGATTTTTACGAAACATTCTTTTACTGATTCAAACTTCAGATTTTATTATTAACTGACTTTCATTTGACAAAACCTATATTTTTTTATTATCATTATTTATTTGTTCACATGTTTAATTTGATACCCCCTTTTGTAAATTTTTCACTGATAAAGAAACGCCAAAGTTCCTGAAGGGTGTTGAAATTTTAGACCAATACTCGGCATTAAAGGCTATCTAGTAGTAAGGAGCATACGAGAAAGGGAGATACGAGCAAGCAACACTGGATCTCAGTTTATATGAAACATATGGAAGTTACAAACAGTATTCAAGATTATAATTCCATAAAACAATACAAAATAGGAGCAGAGCAAACACGGACTTCAAAATCCAAAAACATCAGTGGTGAGATCAGGTGCCATTAGATGCCAGTTTATATGGTCTCATCCAAATGACCCCTCTCAATGTCTGCATTTTAATTTAAACCTTTCGTAAAAGTTTGAACTGTTAATAATGCAACTCAATATTGTTAACAAAATTCAGATGAAATAAATGATTGAGTTCATCTCTATTATTTTCTATGAAGTATTGATAGACTAGGTAAAACAGCTCTTTTTATTGGCAATATTCTAAGCATTTTATTATTTCAATTTCATCAAGAAGGATTGCTTGTCAAATTTTTTTTTTCCTTTTGGAAAACTACGTATCTTAATATTTAGAATAAGTGTACATGTTTTCTAGTTTTTTCGTAAATGTGTGAAGTGATGCATCAATTTTGATGATTTATTAAAGAAATACTAAATGCCTAAACTGCTTTACATTTATCAATTTTTCAACATATATTTTTCTAATTAGGAAATGATCTGATCCAAAATATAACAATGTCAAAGGACATAATTATTTCTCTATATTTCAATCACATATGTAAACAAAACAACTCTTCTTGAGTTGTACTAAATCTTTCCCATGGCCAATAAAACACAAAATTATAAACTCTTTCTGGCGGGGAATATGACTGGAACTTTAGGTAAGGCTCAGAATTTCTCTATAAACAAAAAAAGAATACAGACGATGGTATTCCTAACATTCAGACATTTGACAATGTTTTATATGTTATTCCCAGCAGTGTTAGTGAAAAACTTTGTATTAGAATTAAATGCGTATGAACGTCTGTTATTCGACAGTGTGATAAATACGGGAGATCCGGATAAATACGATCTGTTGGGCATGTCCTTTAGTACTTCTGATGTTAATAAAGACCTGAGTGTCGGATTTTACTGCACCGCTGGGGCTAAAGTGGGCTGGGTGTGCAGGGATTGCTATTCCGCCTTCTTAAACAGCCCCTGGTCATCTACAGCCTGGAGGGACCCTGGGCAGCTGTCATCCGGTCTGGGAAGGAAGTGCGCCAAACACATGATGATTAAACGCCAATAGGGAAAACATTTATTTAAGAAACTATAATCGGCAAATAAGTTCAAAGAAATTTTAAACACTCTTGAATTATTTTGAACATTTGCTATTGATTATTGTAATTGGTAGAATTTGTTTTAATGTTCCTCCTTCAATTCAGATCTTCCTATATAAACGAGGATGCCATCAATGTATTTATTTTAATGCAGAGTATAGGTCTAAAATATCAGCCCTCCACCGGCAAGTAGTGGTGTCTGATAGGAGTGGAAAATTCCCCCAAAAATTTTTACATTAAACAAATAACTAGACAAAGCAACATATAAGGAAACTGTTTTACAAAGGTTTAATTTTAACATGACATGTTGTAAATCATGAGTAATTGTTTTCCTATTGTTCGATAAAATCTTAGCATTTTATATATGGAGTATAGACATGTTTCACAACTGCAATATGATAAAAGCGTCAGCGTTTAATTCTTATTTAAAACATAAAGCTATTTTTTCACATTGCTCACTAGAAAAAAAAGTTGTTTATCGTAGGACAGGCATCAATGTTAATATACAACAATAAACATGCATGCATAAAAGATGATCAGATAAGCTCAGTAGAGCCTTTTGATCAGTAGCTGCAGAGTTGTAGCTCTCCGAAAGAAAAATATGTGTTGACAGACCAGAGAGCTACAGTGCCAACCATCGAACAAACTGTACCGTTCTGAAGCTATTTGATTAGTTGACCTACCAATGACATACGACACTTTCTCTATAAAAAATAATATAATATTCAGTGTTAAAACAAACATGATTTTAAAAAATCCCTTATTATAAATGAAAAAAATCTCATAATACACCAGTGTTAAGAACCCCAAAAGTATATTTTAACAAACATAAGATAGAAAGATATTGCAATGAGTCCTTTTTTTAAACATGCAACTATGTACAAGATAATTCAATAAACAATGATTAAGTTGACACAACGTATTTGACACTATTTTTATACACAATGTATTAGACAAATACATGACAAATGATGAACTGGAACAATATTTTATCGAGCTTGCTATTTTGTAAACAGTTCTATCAAAATACTTGTATCTCTAGAGTATTCTGTATGTACATTCTTCTTTAGTTGTTTGAAGGATAGTGATCTAATTAATTAGCACTTAGACCCCTTATCATTTATACGTGTCGCTTCATCAAGTCACATTAATTTCAGTTTCGTTATAATTGAATCTTTTACACTTCCCATTCCTTCAATTTATTCTAAAAATAACGTGATAATCTTAATTTACTTCAGTTTTCTCTGCTTCACCAATGTCATGACAGCAGTCCAAATAATCTTGTTGATCTTTGATCGCAGATTCTTCCGCATCTGGCAAAACAGTTATGTAACTATTTCTGCATTTTAACATTGGATTCTCATAACCTTCAACGGGAAGTTCTTCTGTAATAGGATTTGCAACATCAAAATATTCTTCCTGGTTGTCCTTCTTTTTTCCGAAAGCATTTCTTGAGGATATTGCAAATTTCGATTCGTCCTGCTCTGAAGATTCAAAATCATTTTTTAGACTCAAAATTATCTCTTCATTGATTTCATCGTTTTCCCTAAGTCTTATAATTTCACTCAGTCGGCAATCATTTGTTGTTGGGATTAGAGCGGATCCAAATCGTTGAATGTTCATGAAGATAGAAGGACGTGCAGTTGCAGGGTTTGGTCTGTTCAGCAGTTGTGGATTAAGGATGTATTCTGCGTATGATGGGACGTAGGCGTTGTTCGTTATATCCATACTATGAATTTCCTCGTAAACTTCTGGTTGTGGCTGCGGTAAAGATTCTGTTCTCGACGTCCTTTTATATCGACGATAAAAGAATATAAGTAGACAACCAAGTAAAAACAGGATGAGGATTGATGACATGAAAGCGATTATGATAGTTGTTGTCTGTGCTTGGTATTCTCTTTCTAAAATATAGAATAAAAATTCTGCTTGAAGCATATTAGCACCGGTATACATGTAATAATAATAATAGAAAAAAGTTATAATGTATAACTTTTTTGGAAGAGAAAAGTATCACTTATATATCAATTCTTTCTAAAATATCAGCAATGCAATTTGTGTGATACTAGTATATATTTTGCGTGATATATCATGATCTATTCATACTAAAATCAGATAACACAAAGACATTTTAATAGATGATAATACTTTAATTCTGGTTGTAACGCTGTATTTGATTGGATAAAAAATTTACTTCATATCGTATAAAATGGGTTGCCTACGTCACAATGACTTTTTTTCAAAAACGTTTCAATCCGCCTGACGTTACATTCAATTTTGTACAATTTGAAGTCATTTTGTTAGAACAATATTCTTATTTTCCTACATCAAATGAATGAAAATTACCAGTAAATTATAAGTGATGAATGTAATAGCTAGCCATTTTATACGGTATAAACTGGGTTGGAACAGTTTACGCTTTTTTTAAAAACGGTTAATAAAGCGTAAACTGCCCCAACCTAGTTTATACCGTATAAAATGGGTAGCTATTAAATTCATTCCTTAAAAAAGAAAAAGATAATAAATGCAAATATTGTTAATATACCAAATAAATGTGTTTCACTGCATATATTTCAACTTTTTTCTCCGAATGTTAGCAATGATTGTATTTCAAGTATCAAGAAATGCATAAAATAATAGGATGATTCCATTAGGTTGAACATTAACAACTCATTAATATTTAAGAAAATGTAATATTCATATTATTAACGACCAATGAGGTCCAAAATAAACACCAATAAGACACGCTTTTTTTTGTAGCATCTGTTCTTAAGCACATATATCCTGGTTTACATTCTATGGAATTTATGAGCCACATGTATAATTGTGTGACTTTGCATTGCGCAGCTTATTCGTGGTATACAGTATGATTATCAATTAAAGATTGGAAAAGATTATAATTAAATAACCAAGTATAAAAGATCTAGAGTATTCATATTATTAAAAGAAGAAGGAACAGTTTCAGTACAATTTAAGCCCTATATTTTTTTTAAAATATTGAAGTGATATAAAAAGTAACAATTCATTCTTTCTGAATCATAGGAATTCCCTGCAGTAAGAAAACACAAACCGTTTTTCTCATATGACCTCCTAAATGCTAATTGTGACGTCAATAACTTGTGCATTTTCCCGTATTTTCTCAAAAAGTTGCAGAAGACATCACTTTTCAGTGGAATTTTCTTTCAGAAAACATACTTTGCCATAGTCGCCTCGAAAGATTTTGAAATATGTGACTTTTCATAGCTTTTTACATAATATATTCAAAAATTAAAGCGGGCGACGGTGGCAGACACTATTTTCTAATAGAAAATTAGCACAGAAATGAGACATTTTGGGACTTTTCTGCATTAAACTTAGAAATGTATCACATTAATGACGTCATATTTCCAGAAAGGCCCTCTTTTATGCCATATTCTTTAATAATTTATCATATTTATCTTCTCAATTATTTTTAAAGCCAATTTTTTTTACTTTTAAGTACATTGAATTTTTAGGGCACAATAAAGCTCAAACTGTACCCTCTTCTTTGTACAAATGAAAAACGCACATTTAACATGGTAAAATAAAAATTCTTTTAATCAAAACATTATTTTGAGTTAGATACATTGGTGATGTGTAGGAATTATTCAATCAAATTTACCACTGCAAGGTTGCATGTTACAGGACATGATTTCTGTTGACATACTCTGGCCAATGCATTGTTTACCACCGGATGATGGAGCCGGTGCAGAACAAGTGCGGATTTTAACACGTGTCTTGGTCCCATTGTTACAAGAAGAGGAACACTGACTCCAGTCTCCAAAGGGAATAAATGACGACCATTGGCCATCAACTGATAAAGTAAGGTGAAAATGGTTATGTTTCATAGAAAAACATGAAAAATTTAAACAAACTGCTACCGACTTCAATAAATGTTAAGTAGTTCCTAATGTATTCGATTTGATTCCTTTCCTTTAGTTTAGACTTTTTTTTTTCATGTTCTTAATATAAGTACATTCCCAACACGATAATGTCCTAAATAGATTTTATTTAAGGTTAAAACGAAAATTAAAGCTACAAGGAAATATATTGTTCTATTTGTATTTCAAAATCCAAGTGCATTGCCAGCATGTTGTAAATTTGTTGGTCATAATAATTATCTTATTGACAAATAATATCTAGAAATAGGTCCTTTTGACTGATCTATTTAATGTGCATTGTAGCGCCTTTATTTCTATATTAACTGACTACGGATTATTAAGTCTGCTTGATTAATTCATATGGTACATCTCATTAATTATTTTTAGAATCGGTAGAAGAAGACAGTAGTGCAGAAAAAAAAATACAATTTCCTTAATTTGCAGGCATGCTGGTGCAAATGTATTGAACATCTTTCCTGCCAGAAAAGCTTGACAAATATATTTTATCAAGAATATCAGCCAAATTATTTGTGTATTATAACCCATTGAGAATGCTGAAATTCCCCTACTTTCACTTTCATTTTTAGAGGCTCCAGCAGACAGACGCATTTTGCCGGAAAACGAATCTGAGATGCCACCTCAGGATTTTGACCAAAGAAAGACAACGTGCTAGCTTTGTTTTGAGAGGTCACTTAGTGTTGAACAAAAATTAGGGACATTGCTATTAGAAGAATCGTTAACATTGTCGCTTATTGGAAAACAATTTGTGTACTGTACCCATATATATCATAGTGAATATTTCCGCTCAACAAGGGATACTTATTCTTACTAGAGCTTAATCCCAACCGTAGAGTATCTAGAAATCGAAGTGTTTTTGTACTCTTGAATTCTGTTTTGTTTATATGATTTTGAGACCATCGTTATTCGTTATCTATTTTCATTATAAATCTTAACTTTAAATGATATAAAGATACTACCAGCGCATGACTTAGTGTTGCATCTTCTTTCCTTTCTTAATGTTCCCAACCCAACACAGTCTTCACCACCATACTGAGGTGTCGGGTTGTTACATGTCCTAAATCTGGTTCTTTCTTGATTTCCTTCACAGGTCGAACTGCATTGTGTCCATTCGCTGTATGGACCATAATTTGACCATCCCCCAGGAACTGGTTCAGTTAAAGATAAAGCAAAAACTTTATCAATAAAAGAAACAACTGAGTAATGATCAAGTGAGTTACATATAATTCTAAATAGCAAAAAAATTTATATAAACGGTACTCATTTCACTTTTTTTAGGATTTTATTTTTACAAAACATCGCCTTAATCAACTAATTAAAAATACAGCTTGAAAAGACTATCATAAAATAAATCACGTTTTGACAGAGTTGAATGAAAATGCCAAATCATGTCTGTTTTCACCAATTAATTTCTATTTTTCAAACTTGTTGAAAATTTTTATATCTCCAAAAAAAAAAATGTTTCTTACTAAGCAAGAAAATCTTTGGATTATAGTTCAGAAAATCAAAAAGAGTAAGGATATATCTTACCACTACATGGTTGTGTGTTACATGCCATGGTTTCCTCCGACATGCTCTGGCCAGCACATGCTTTACCACCATATAATGGAGCTGGTTCAGAACAATAGCGGATTCTTCCTCGTCTCTTGGTTCCATTATTACAAGAAGAAGAACACTGACTCCAGTCCCCATGTGGAACAAAGGACGACCACTTGCCATGAACTAGATATATGTTTTATATTTGAATATTTAACTTAAAATACATCAATGTACAAATTAAGAATTTAATTCTTTGAAAACAAGTGAACATGACATTATTTGCGTCTGTTCATCGGAAAAGTCGTGGACTCCTGCCATTTTTTTTAATTTATCGTCTTATGCTAGCCAAATTTAGTAGAAATATTTCAGCAAAAAATCCAAATGGTTTGGACTAAAAAAAAATAATTTGTTATGATCTATGTCAACCAATTCAGAATTTTAATACTGCAAAAATCGGATTGCAGAGCAGGTAAAAATTCAGAAATTCACAAACAACACACGAATTAAATATGACAATGTCTGTAACATAAAGTAAAAACGGGAAATATCGTAGGCTTTTAAATTTAGAATTGGTACATTGATTCATATTCCATATGGCTAAATATTTTGATTGTTGAGAAGAAATCAATTTAAGAAGATAGATAGTCCTCATTCAAAGCGACAAAATTGATGACGTTGTAGGACATCACAGAGCAGCAATGTAATTTTGTGTTATACGCGTTATAGTTGCGCATGTGCTATATAAATTGCACAGGCGGTATTTGAGTGACAGAGACTCTGTATTGGACGAGTACAATCTGTGAAAAAACGGTTTATCTGATTACATCTTATCAAAAGTATTGGAACATCATGGTAAGACAAAGACGCTTCCTGTTTGCTGATCTTATGAACGTACAGTTAAATGGTAAATGGAATTAAAACATTGAAAAAGGAAATTATACAATTATTTGAAGAATGAATGCCAAGTGATAAAAAGTTTCTAAAAATGATTATTGAACTAAACCGTGTGAAATGTACAGGATTCCAGTTTTAAGAAATTCTTGACACTATGTTTTTACATTACATTGCCTTAAAGTATGCTCTGCTGATACAAACGTGTTGGTTTTAAAATGAGGTAAATTGACTTCTGTTAAATCGAATGGAATGCAATTTCACACATTAATAAAACAAATACTTTAATACATGATATTGAACATATTTCAAATTTCTTGAAAATAGTATACAGTGTACCTTCAGATATCCAGACGCCAGATATCCGGATGTGTCAGGTTCCGGACGATTTTTCATCAGAACAGATTTTTTAAAAACCATTTTCTTTTGTCTTATTTAACTGGTAATTCAAGTATCCGGACGCTTCACATATCCGGACAAATTGACTGGGAACCAATGTGCCCGGATAAATGAGGCTCCACTGTAGTTGACATCGTTCATGAACTTTTTAAAACATCCTCGTACATGTATATTGTAAAATCTTCTTATTTATATTGGTATATCATTAATTACATGCAGGTTGGAAAAATGTAACAGCTCGTTGGAGAGGCAAGAGAAAGTTTAATATATGAACATTTTATTAAACGAGGCTACTGACAAGTAAAGTGATGATACGTCGGTATAAATAATATTGTTCACAATCAGAGTTTTAATTAATCTATGATCGATAGAATAACCGAAATTGATAACACAGTCTGTTGTCAGCTCGAATGTTGGATTACATCTTTCGAACGTATTTTCATAGCATTACCTTTAACCCTAAATTGACCTCGATTTTCTACGTTTTCTAGACTACAAAAAATATTTTTATTTGAGGAAAGAAAAAAAAATCTTGAAATCCCACCTGGGCAGATCTGCGTATTACATTCGCGCTCCACTGTGTCTTCCTTAGAACCAGTACATTGTTTTCCTCCATTTTGTATTTCTATATTGGTACAAGTACTTCTCCTTACACTCATTTGAACCCCTCCACCACAAGTAGCAGAACAATCACTCCACTCTGACCACGCTCCGTGTACTGAAATCAAACTCTAGTATTTAGAGTCAAATACATGAATGTTATATTTATACATTGCAACGCTTTTTGTCATTAACTCTTTTAGAATCACATACCGATGTTTATAAGACAGACCTGGACTTCCTAATTATAAAGATTTAAAAACTTGGTAAAAAAGATACCAACTCCTCTTTGTAATTGTAACGTCACGACTTCCTGAGTGTGGACTTTCTGTGCGTTGATAACATAGATGTATTAAATATTAAGCATAAAATTCTATCAAAATCTTGAACAAATTTGTCACTTAAACATATATTACAATCTGACTTTAGAAGTATAAACACAAATCTTATGGAAAGGTCAACACAAGCCTAAAAATGTACTTAAGTTAATCATAAATCATTCTTTTCGCTATTTCAGGTGTCTTTACTACGAGGAACGTTCAAAAATTACACGGACTCTGCTTTTATTTATTCTTCCAGTCACAGGAATATGTATCTCAAAGATTCTAATACATTTTGTAAAATGCTTGTATTTCTAAAATGATCTAAAATCATCGCTGTGTTGATACATGTATCGCATATGGAGAAATACGGTGCAGGACAGAGAAATTGATACAAAAACATGCAGAATCCAAAATTAAACTATAGTAAGATATATTATATGATACGCGATATTTTTCGACAATATTCAAAAATGTATCTTTATATTGTTCTATTATTATGTTTTAAGGTTTCTGAGGTGATATTTGAAGCACTTAGAGAAATATAGTGATTTTTCTCCGATGTGATGACTGTGAAATTTGGTGTGAAAATGACGTTTCCCGAATTGATGGAGCACCGCCTTTTCGTCAATTACGTGAAATGCTAGAGAGATATCGCTAACATAGATCCAAATTATGCATAATAAAACATATAGTAAACTAGGGTGTTCGTGACATTTGTCTACAAATAGCAAATTGGAATTTTAGAACGTTATACTTCTATAGAAAGGTTACATGGGAGGACTGGAAGAAGATCATCGACAAAAACTAGATCGGGACTGTATATATAGAACGTGATTGCGAGTGATCAATGTCACGCTATATCTCAAAAATACTTGCGGTTTTTATTGTTGGTTAAAAAAAAAATAATTTTATGCTTTTTTGTTTAATTGATTTTCAGCTGAACAAGCAATGGTGTATCTAAGTAGATCAGATAAGTTAAACTGTTGAAACAGGAATTCTTTGGAAAATGTTCCGAAAATAAAAGCTCATATTTTTATAATGCCCGTGACGTCAAAGATTTTGCTGCTCCGTGACTTACATGCACATGTAATGATATGTCCTAATAAGTCAGTCAAAATTGATTTCAATTTACAACATTTTAATATGAAATTTTTAAGACGATATAAGTAAAGATTTTTTTACATTATGTGTGACATTTTGCCCGATTATGTCCTTAAATATATTTCTGTGCAACAAGTTCGCGTAATTTTTGAACGTCCCTCGTATGAATATAGATAAATACGTTTTATCTTTCAAAAATCCTCCAAGAAATTTTTGATGTTAGAACCATTTCCCTTGTTTGCAATGTTAAATAAAAGATAGGGTCTACATCTAAAAAAAAAATCTATAATAATTTTTTTTTTAATAATGTAAGGTAAATTTTTTTTGTCAATACCTGGGCAAGGACACAATTCACATATCCTTTTCTCAATGGTAATGCTTGTTCCAATGCATTTCCCTCCATATTGTGGTTTTGGATTATTACATATCCTAGTTTTATTTCTATTCTGCACCCCGGTACCACAGGTTACAGAACATATACCCCAATTGCCGTAAGTAAACTCTGACCAATTCCCGTTAACTAAACAGTTGAAAGCAAATATTATTATGTTTCTTTTTCAGTGAATAAAGAAATGACAAAAATCACTTTCTTCAAACCATGTTTTTCTATGATGATACAATGAAACTGACATACAGAACGTATATAGCCAAATGACATAAATATGGCAAATTGCTATTTGTTATGATAAACCTTTACCCGGACAAGGATGAATATTACAAGAACGTGACGCTTTATGCCCGTAACTTGACCCTTCACAAGGTTTGCCGCCTTTTCTGGGACGTGGGTTCGTACATGTTCGCTGCTCTTGTCCTGATTGTATACCACCCCCACAAGTTACTGTACACTGTGTCCATACATAGGAAAAAATTGTCCAGCCTCCATCAACTGATGATATTTTTAGTGGAATACAATAAATTAACAAGCACACAAAATACAAAATTCCAAATTAGACAAATTAGATTTGAAAAGAACCAATCAAAAGGCGGATTAAAGGTAGATCGCGGGTTAACTGTCTGCCTAAAATCTAAAAACAGATTAAAGATTTGTCAGCTAACTCCTCTCATTTAATTTTTTTTCTTTCCGAATCTTATTCAGTATACGCATTTCAAAACCATAATCATTAAATATAAACGAAGCAGACGAAAAAAGAGGAAATATTGCGGTTTTAGGGTAAATAGGTATTCAAAATATTTTTCACATCGAAGAAAGAATTTTGATTTTAAAAACATCCATATTTTTAACTAATTTATCTTCTATATTATCTCAGTGTGTGATTCGTTCGTTCCATGACCTCTGCCCCCGAAATAATTTTTACAGAATCTAATAAATTTTCTCTTTAATAAGATCATTTAAGAAAGATATATGCAAATGTAAATATAGAAAATAAGAAAGAAAACTAACTAGTACATGATGGATCCGCTAGAAAACATCTTTTAGCTGTGTTTAATTGTAAACAATCTGGATCTAAAGAAAATATAAAAGGTATAATTTTTTAAAGATTAGAATAGGGAGATAATAAAATGTACAGCACAGCAAGTTAGTAAAAATTATAGCATGCAGCACAGCACAGTTAAGGTTACAGTAAGGCTGTAGGAACTAATTCATACTGAAATTTTTAATATGAAGCCACACAAAGAAAAAAGTCTTCAAAACACCACGAAATGAAATTATTTGCTACTTTGATCTGCTGTGTTCGTATGCATAAAAATTCTTAAATCCTTAAGCAAATACTTAAGTACCATTTTCCTGCTTAGCAGATTGAAATTTTACACAGCATATTGCTTAACATGTCGCAAAAAACCTCTCAACTCTTAAGTAGATGCTCAGCATATGTTTTAAGTTAAGTTTTAAGCATGGTCTCTACCTGCCTTATTTTCTTGTGCATGATGCTCAAGGTATTTAAAAGAGCTAATCACAAGAAATAATTAAGTTTGACCAAAAAAAAAATGAAAACAATTAAGAGTGATTAAATAAAAACAAGAGGCCGAGGAGCCACGTCGCTCACCTGAGCAAATTGGCTGGAAAAAAAGCACAAATCAGATCAGAACTGAAAAGTTTACTGAAGGAGGGGGGTTGTGAATTTAATAATACTTGAGAATGTCTTCATATTAATACAGTATATTACTTTGCTGTTCTTGATACAAAGGATTTGTTAGAAATATTTTCTTCCTTTTTGTAACTTCATAAAAATTTGAATTTGATTCCCCTTTGTTTCCCTCCCTACCCTAAGGGGCCATGATTTGAATCAATTGAAATCAGGATTTGAACACACTTAATTCTACAATACCCCAAAAATGCTTCTATATAAATACTAGTATCACTAATCATGGCTTTGCTATTATTGAGAAGATTTTTAAAAATATATTTTAAGGTTTTTAAAAAAGTATCCCCCATTGTGACCCCAACCTATCCCTGGGGTTTATAATTTGAACACAGTGGAATCTACACTACCTGAGATTGATTCCATATAAATTTCACAAATCATGTCTTTGAAGTACTTGAGAAGACAATATTTAAAGATTTCCCCATCTAGTCCTATGTAAAACTTTGATTTTGGCTCCACCCTACCCCCGGGGGGTCATGTTTTGAACAAACTTGAATCTACACTACCTGAGAATGCTTCCGCATGAGTTTCATCTTTTCTGGCCCAGAGGGTCTTGAGAAGAAGATTTTTAAAGATTTCCCCTATTTACTCCTATGTAAAATTTTGATCGGCCATTGTAGCCCCGCCCTACCCTCAGGGGTCATGATTTGAACAAGCTTGAATCTACACCACCTGAGGATGCTTTCACATGAGTTTCATCTTTCCTGGCCCAGTGGTTCTTGAGAAAAATATTTTTAAAAGATGCCATTAATTTTTTCAATAATTCATGATTATCTCCCCTTGGAGGAGGACGTGACCCTTCATTAGAACAAACTTGAATCCCCTTTACCAAAGGATACTTTGTGGCAAGTTTGGTCGAAATTAGCCCAGTGGTTCTTGAGAAGAAGATGAAAATGTGAAAAGTTTACAACAACAACGACGACTACAACAACCACGACGACGACGCCGACGACAGACAACGGCTTTCGGCTCAGGTGAGCTAAAAATAAATCAAACTTTGCATACATAGACTTTATCATGTAGTTATAGACTCATCAAGATGCATGCAATTTACTATCAAAAAAGGTTAAAATATGATGCCATTTGATTGTTGGGTAGTTTTGTTATGTTATGTGACTGTATATGCTTTCCGAGTTCACCAGTGCGATGAACTCCTAGATTTTCTTCATTGACATTTGTTTCGGAAATATTTTTTAAACCTTGGCATAGTATAATCATTTATCGTAGTATAATTATTGATTTTACTATGTTTAAAAAAAAAAATTCGGAAACAAATGTCTGTGATTTTATTATTTTGCATTGATATTACTTGAACCATGTAGATTTATTAAAGAAATCAAAATTCAAAATGTTCATAGTAATAACCATGACAGGAAGGCGGATCACTAAATACATATGAGTTATACTTTTCAAATTATTATTTCTTTGCCTCTTTATTATGACATTTTAGAAATTGAAAAGAACTACCATGGCAGTACAGTTTAGGTGCACACTGGTAATATATACAAATGTTTTAGATCAAAAATATATTCATAATCAGGATGGCGATTTTTAGTCCATTATTTATTTTGGATAATTATGACTATGGTTAATAATTACATATTGAGGAAGACTAACGTTTATATTCAGACACGTAAAGCAACCGTCAGGTGATTTAATCCATTTCCTTGCAGTATTAAGGTTAACGTTGAATTTCACTGGTGTAAGAGCATAACCAAGTTAAAATTCTAAGTTTAGTTGATTAAAAAAATGTTCAATATGTATTGCAGTTTCTGAAAAGTGCCGCGATCCAATCTAGATTCTGTAATTTCATTTATAAAATCACACTTGTTTGACCGAACCCTGTATTTTTTGCTGATCAGCGGCATTAAGTATTGATTTAATTAAATTATTTTCAAGGTTTTTTGTCTGGATCGCTGACTTTTCAGATTCCTAAATACTTTTAGAGTTGATTTGTAAAGGTTTTCTATGATGCATTGAGTGTACTCTCTTGTACTACAACGATTTATTAAGACCCTCACATATACTTACATACAAATACGACAGTTTCAAATTAAATAGGGATATACCGTAAATATATCAATAAGTTCTAGAAAAAGAAATTAAATCCAAGTTATTGGCCTATAAAATATTTGAAACTATTATTTTGTTTAATTATATAATACATATTTTCTCAGAGAAAATGTTACTTGATTTGCACATTATTCCCTACAAACTGCGTCGAGGTTTTCGAAATGACGTCAAAACTACAATTGCATTCCGATCAATGACTTTTTTATCGCTTGTTATGTGAGATTTAACTAAAAGAAAACAGCATGCTGTAGTAAGTTCTGATATAGTTTAATGGTTTTCTTTGGGTTAAAAAAGCAAATCACCTCATTTTGTGATTTTTAAAAAAAAAAAATTGGTTTGATGATGTCATAGTTAATTTTTCTCGTACAAATTAGACTTATCCCACTTTTTGTAACCTTCACTGTGCTGCACTGCTTTAATTTTTATTTTTATTTCACGTATATTTTGCAAAGATTGATAACTATTCATGCTTTTATTAATAACTATTCATGCTTTGATTTTTTACATTCAAAACACAAAAGTCACGTCTATTTCTAGAACGATTTCAGCTCTTAAAGAAAATTTGAGAACTTAAAAATTCATAGAAAGACATTCTTGAGTTATAACCTTTTGTCTTTTAAAATATTATTTTTTATTCTAAAAAAAGTACACTTAAATCTGCAACGTTTGGTTATGACGCGACGACACCCCCTTTGTTTTATGTTTTGAACATCAATAAAACAAATTCAGTTCAAAATTCTTGAATGAAAAATTCAAGTTAAATTAGATTTATATTTGTGCTTCTTTTGGTATGTTATATATGATAATATGACACGATATAAAAAAGATATGGACACTGTGACATTACTTTTTGATCAACCCTCGTAATATCATGCCAGATATTAATTGGAATTAAACTTTGGACGCTAAAATGTGCCCGAAACACCGATTCAGGTGTCAGGCCCTCTTCTACCGGTACAAATTATGCTGGATGGTAACCATTTCCTACACATCTTTTCATTCTTTCAGATAACATTTGTCCTAATTTCTTCTTGACTTCAACATATAGTTAAAATTCAGAAAAGGAGTCAGATTACTTTTGACAAAGTTTAAATATAATTTGAAGAAAAATGCTTCATTTTCTCTGCACAGCTCTTTTGCAGACATAAATATATATATATATATATATAGAAAAAAAAAACAACATCGGTCAGTTATGACTCCATAATTGATCAATCACTAACAAAATTCAAAAACGACCTGATCTCTAGATATGTTAGATAATGACAAGAATATCAGTTTATTTCAGCGTTGTATGATGTAAATACAGGCGACGCAGAGACAAAAAAAGACTTTATTTCATGTTTTTTTTTAATCCGCAAAAAGTTCAAAGAAGTTTCATTTACAATTTCTTAAGTATCATCTTGTTACAAAAATGCTATTGTAAAACACTTACATTCAAACATCCTGTTTGACAAAAAACTTGTTTGTGGACAGCCTACAGTAAAATTACGACAATCTATAACGTCTAGATAGCCATATCTCAGAACCAAACAATATTCTGTAAAAGAATGAATTATTTCAAAATTATCTGAGTAAAACATTATGATATTGAGGAGGTTAAAGCACAAAATAATTTAAATACTTTTGGTTTGATTTTGTCTGGCCTTATTGAAAAAAAACAAAACAACTTTGAATCATACGTTTTTGTTTTTCTTTTCGACTTAGCCTTTCTGTATTAGTAAAAGAAACGTTATTAAAGTCACAGCTTCCATAAATTAACGAACGTAGAGAATGGACATTAAAAAAAAGAGGTGTAAATATGTAGGTCTTGTATCACAGTGGACTCTGGAACGAAAATATATCAATACTTATAATTATAGATGCCAAGGAAATGTCTAAAATTGGAACCCCCAATAGGTATTATTGCAACTTATACTCGTTGTTCCAATTTTGAAGATGAAATTCTTTAAAATCATATACCACTTTTGAATATTTTTATGTAATAGAACTCTCATATGAAAATTAGATTCCAAAACCTCATGAAATTCTTTCAAACAAAGATACATAGCAGATTCCAGTAAATATTGAACAAAGCCTCTTTCTTTGCTCCTCACTAAGGTACATGTATATGAAGTAGTGAAGGAGAAACTTTAAGAGTTCTAAGCAACAATATATTCAAGAAGTGGAGTAAATCAGATTTTGCTACTTAAATATTCCAAGAAACTTCGGAAAATTTCAAATCACATGATTTTATCAATGACTTTTTCAGCAAATACAGTTTATAATCGAGTGAAATGCTGATTGACGTTATTCGTACTACAAGTAATTGTTTGTCCATTATTTATACACTAAATTTACAAGGGATTTTTTTCGTTATTCTCGATCATGACAAAGAGCACACTGTTGGTAAGACCTGTCGACAAGGGTAACTCACTTCTCCGTGGTACCTTATCCTACCTCTGATGCTTTGAAGGTCTTTTTTGCTCTTCTCCTTTTTTGTATTGTTTTATGGATTTCTAATCTTGAATATCTTTCGCTAAAATTAAGTAATCAAAAATACTCATAAAAGTATCTCTGAATCTACAAAATTATGCAGATTTATCCACAGTATTTCTGTAAAGTTGAAGATTAAAGTTAATCATATCATATAGGGAAAATTGTCAAATCAACAATATTTTTGCAGAAAAAGCGAACTTGAATATCAGCAATGCGTTTTCTAATTGCAAGTTGATCAACAAATATATTTAAGGTTATAAAACGATAGGTATCTAGGCATTCAGAGAAACTGTCATGATTTTTATTCTAATTTGGTAGTTTTTGTCCTCTTTATCGGTCACGTATTCTATAATTCATAGTGTAAAATGCTTTTTCTATCATTACAAGACACCACAGATCACTTTTATTTCATATTATGCTAATAAGCATTGGCATCTAAGTCTGAATTCCAGAAATGTTTTTTTTCCCTTTTATAGGGTACAAATGTCAACTTTTATAAGACCTTTTCTAGGATTTCCAAAACCCTTGAATCGTTTAAAAATGAATAAAATAAAAATTGTTGCACGAAAAACATTCATTTTCAAGCTTCATTTTGATGCCTTTCTAATTAGATATAAATTTTTGGAGTTATCCTTCCTGGCTGAGGATCGGATATCCTTAAGACATTTAAAAAAAATCTTAAAAAGATGGCCTCATAGAGTAAAACAAAAGACCATCAAAGAATTTTTTATTAGATCACACCTTTAAACAAGCTTATTCTGGTAAGTTGTTGATATTTAAAAAAAAACACTTTTGTAAATACCAAATTTACACTCTCTATGTAATCGTGCTATATTTAATTAACGATATAAATGTTTAAAGAAAGAAAGATTCAAATAAGGTAAATATATATAGTGACATTGAAACGTAAAGATTGACCTTTAAAGTACATTTAAGTCATACCAATGTCGCCATTAATATAATTAGTCAACATTAGCCAATATCAAAGTTCTAAATGGTTGCCTAAATGAATGGTTGCACAATGGTAACTTATAAATGCTTAATAGCAGCTTTTAGACAATCATTCAGTCACCATTAAGCCACAATTAGGCCAAACTTGTTGGTTCCCAATGTCCAAACCACATTCTGCTACCATTGAGCCACCGTTAACATGATTACGGTAAGTCACCCCTACGCAGTCGATGAAACTGGTTTTATAGGTAAAAAAATATTTTTATGATGATTTTTTCATCGAGACTATACATATCTAGTTTTAAAAATTGTTTATTTAACAAAAATAATGTTAAAGAAAAAAAATAAATTCATAAATAGGATTCAAACCCACGACCTATTGGTTGAAGATCAACTCTTTTAACCACTAGGCTAACACAGTTGTTGAAATAAAGGGAAATAATATAAAAACTATTCTTTTTCACAATATTTGTTTGGACTTTGTTCCAATATTTTAAAAATATGATTTATTCATCAATAATATCAGTAATTACCTTCATAGATCTATTTTAAACAGTCATAGAACGTAAATATTTCAAAACCCAGGAAGGAAGTATGAATGAAATATATGGAGATAACTAACAGTTTTCAATATCTTAAATCAACAAAACAATGCAAAAGAGGTGCAGAGGAAAGAGGGACCTCCAAAACATAAAATGTGGGATAAGGTGCTATGGAGGCGTGAGCGTCCACTGCAAACCGGTCACACCAGCCGTGTGTCCCGTGCCATTATCGGGAAATAAATGAAAAATACGTCGTCAACTCAGTTTCTAAATAATTCACTAACATTATAAGAAAAACGTCAGTCAGCTTTTGACTCAATGATAAAACGTATTTGCTGACATAGTCATTGTATCGGCCATAGCACTTACGAAATGATTAAAAGAGACTGTTGATACAACGTTTTGAATTGTTTAATAATACCTCGCTCTATTGTTAGTAGATTTTTGAATATCAAATAATAGAAATTAAATAGGCATATATACCGGTACAACACAAAAGCATATATGAGATATGGCCATAGTTTGATTAAAAAGATTATAGTTCTTTTAAATATGCATATATTTATGGGTATTTTTGGCTAAATATTTTGGAGAATACTTCAGTAACAGTAACGTGTAAAAAATAGGGGGTTTTTTTTGAAAATCATCTTCAACTCAAATTCTTTTAATATCATATTGATTATTAAAACAATTGTCTTTTAGCATTCAATATAATTAAAAATTGTAAATCCACGCTGTTAATATAGGATTCCGTTAGTTGACCAGGACTTGTGGGGACAATTTTTAATTTTACCCCGCTTGCATAAATTTATGTATGTTTATGTACATGTTTAATCTGATCGGTTGTTCTTCTGAAACGCAGTACAGTTAAGGTGGAAATGTCGACAATATTTTGTAATTAAAAAAGTATCGGGAAAGGCGATTATTTTTAGTACATAAATCATATCGGATAATTGTAATAATGGTTAATAGTTACATGTTAGATTTTATATTTAGACTTCTCACGTGATGCGGCAGTCACGCAATTTTAGCACATTTAGGCAAGGATTTATTATTAGCACATTTACTTGCATTATTGATGTTACCTATGAAGTCCACTAGTGCAGGGGCAATTTTCTTTAAAAAGTCGAAAATCAAACTTCAAAATATTGAATTTCACAGTCATTTAAACAATATTAAATTAAATATAAATTTCAAAATGTTAAAAGTCCAAAATGAATTATGAATAAACCAGTCAAATTGAAACGGTGATAATTTGAAAAAATTGCACGTTATATATGTATTTTTTTTCTGATGAAAATTACTCTATATTTCCTAAGAATTCAGCAGCAGAAAGTTGTTTTAGTATATACATCTCAGTTGTTTCGATACGCAAGAGCATGCTCTACGTATGAAAAATATCCAAAACGAGGTAAATCATTGACAAAAAAATTGATAAAACATGAATATCAGCAGACAACAGCTGGCCGACGTTTTTCAAACCAATTGTTAGTCCATTGTTTAAACACTGAATTGAGGAGGGATATTCCCCTTAAAGTCACTCATCCATGGCACCTGATCCCACCTCTGATGTTTCGGAGGTCCGTGTTTGCTCTGCTCCTATTTTCTATTATTTTATGGACTTTGAGATTAGAGATTAAATACTGTTCGTTATCTACAAAGAATCGTAGTGTGTGTCCACGAACATGTGTTAGAATTTAAAAACAAAATTTTTGAAATTATCATGAAATTAGCTGAATGTCAGACTGGTCCGTGCGCACGATCTGCGACCTTTAAAGACTCCGATATTTTACACAAATTTTAAGATACATCAACAAAAATTAGAGTATTCTGACTTGGCTTTTCAAAAAAAAAATATTTTGATCTACAATAGATATATAATTATATAAAATCATATATTTTAAAAAAAACGTCTCTGTCCACTAACTTTTTGGACAACCCTCGAACATACACTGTATATATTAAAGCATTCAGAGCATATAAATATAAGTATGCATGCTCTTTATGCAGCAGTTATTAAGACCTACTGTATTTCTACAAAGCTGATGTTATAAAATAATTTCCAAATCTGCACAAGACTTAATGGCATATTATATTTTTTTAAAATTCCATTTACAGAGGAATGCTTTAAGGTATTTCCATCCTCTTGTCATGGCATTAGTTGTACAGAAAATTTCATTAATTTTAATAAACACCCAATAAAATACTTTTTGCAAGAATGCGCTCTTAATGTGTTGAGAAATATTGTTAAAATAAAAGAATTTTAAAAAACATATATTTCATTCATTTTGTCTTTGAAAACTATTTTTCTAAGGGCAATAACTCCTTCTCATGTATCTTTACTCAAGCATTTTAATTGTTATTACATGTATATAGGAGCTTTCAACATCAAAATCAAAAGCGGATTCAGCACTTAGCGCCGGGTGTCCCTCCTGTTTGTTGATTTTTTTTTGTAACTTTTGCTTCCATTATCCTAAAATCATGGGAAAAGAAAAACAAATCTAATTTGTTAATTTTCGCAAATTTCGAAAGGACAAAGCCCCCGACCTACACCTAGGATTTGCCCTGCACCTGCGGGCGGTTTCAATGCAGCCCTCAGACCCCCTGCCTTCCACTGCGCCCCAAGTTATTAAATTCCTTGATCCATCGCTGAGAATGGTATATTTGCACTACTATTTACAATTTTTATGTTTAACTTAAGATTCCATTTATATCAATTTTATCTTTGAGGGGTTGGGTATTCGTAGATTTATCTTAATCTATTACAGTTCACTATCCTTGCATTTTTTTTTCCTTTCATGACCTTTTTGCTAAAAGCAATAAAATAGCTGACCAATGTTATATTTCATTACATCTTTACTGGAGCGGTTTTTTTTTTTTTTTTAAATTTTTTTGTTTGTTTGTTTGTTTGTTTGTTTGTTTTTTTTTGTTTTTTTTTTGTTTGTTTTTTTTTTTTTTAGAAACTTTATACAAATTTTTATTTTTGACATATAAGATACCTCTGTCAATTTAAGTATTTCTTCTCTTACATCTTTCAAAATATTTGAATATGTTTTGCAAATACAGAGCCAATTAAAACTGCAAGGGTTGAAAATTATTATTGAAATACTGACTTTATAACATTGCATTACATTATATGTATGATTTTTTAAGGCACAGAATAAGAATATTTTTCTTTTTTTATGTTTTTGCTAATTTCAGGGATTTAAATTTACTATCAATAAATGCAAAGTAGCATAATAAGGAAATCTAGTTAAATAAAAGGTCTAAGTAAGATATTTTCATTGTTTAAATTAAGGACAGACGATGCGTTCCTTAAAAAATTATGAAATTTTTCCCAAGAATTTGTCATTGAAGTATAGGCACCAAAACAAATTTCCTCACACAAATATGGCGCCTTGCCAGGTTTATATACAAGATACCTGACGGTAAAGTTTATAATCTTATGGGTTATTTTCTGAATGATTTTTATCGCAATTTTTGGTGTCGTTTTATTTGTAAATCATTAAACAAACATTAAAAAAAACGATTATTATGCATCTTTTTATATATTGCCAAGAAATTGCAATCATAAGTTTGAGGAACGTGTCGTGATTTTAAAGTAAATATTGTAAAATTAACTCAACTTAATAAAAGTATGTTCTAGAAAAATGAAAACAATGTATCATTTATTTTCGTTTTTATACACCTATAGTGTTTTTTTTTTGTAATTTTATAAATAAATAAAGATTGATATTCACATGATAAGCTAAGCAATATAAACGCTGAATATACAGTTGCATCTGCTCTTATTTTATGATTCATATTATAATTTATCTCGCTGACACACAATCAGTGAAATAATGAATTGAAATACTTTCGAAACAATTTGAAACAAGTTAGTTTAAATACATGACAAAGGATACATTCTATTAAGTTTGGACATGAAGTTACCATTACGAGGGCTGTTCAATAAATAATGTCCTCGGTGCTCGGAAAGAAACAAAAGACGCTTTTCAATGATTTTGTTGTCAATATTTTACTTATTTATCTCTTTTAATTACAACACATGTCCGTAATCTTTTTTATCCAATTTCTGATTGATTTTAGAACTCATTTTTGGGTATGACTCTGGGTATACTGGAAAATGGCAGATCCAATGATTTCCTGAACTTGTTTTTCTTCTTTCTGAAAGTTTTTTTTCAAGTTTAGAAATGTAAAAAAGTCAAAAGGTCAAAGATCTGGCAAATATTGTTAATGTGAAAAAACATTAACTTTCTGTTTATCCCGAAAACACCTTTACTCTCCAGGGCGTGCGGGTTTGGACGCTGTCATGAAGAAATTAAATGTAGTGGATTCCTGATTCTGGGTCCTTCCTCTAATAAACCTTTCAAATTTTTGGCAAAAAATTGTTTTGTAGCCTCATCCAGAAATTAAACTGTCTCCCCGAATACGAATTTGAACAACAATGCCACTAATATTTAAGAACATTGAATATAAATCTGTCTTTGTGCTCTTGCAATTCTTTGCTCTAGCCAGAACTTTCCTGTTTTTGTCAAGTACATCTTATGGTAAATTTTGTTTTGAGGATTTTAAGCAATAGATTCAAGTTCCATTATCTGTTTGAATATCCAAAAAACGTGGATAACTCCAAAAACTGATATTTTAGAATAATTGTTAAGACATTCATACACGCTGTCGTTTTCACTAATTTTTTTCAATATAGGGTGACCTTTGAGTACTAAGCTTTTTTACCGTCAAACGTTTTTTAAAAACAGTGTAAACTACCCCCGATGTGATGTCTATCAAATTTGCTATTTGTCTTAATGTCAATCTTACATTATCAAGACAGTATTTTTTGTTGAACTTTGGCAAACAATACATAAGTGTTATAATTTTTTGTTGGCAAGGAGGTACCCATTTTTGATGCCCATTATATATTTTTTTATCATTGAAATATACCTGCCCATTTGTCTATAAAACAGGTATTGGTTGCTGTAAATGTTACGTATTTTAGTGATTATTTCTTTGGGATTTTTAACAAGTTTTACAGAAGCTCTGTTTAAGCTTTTATTTTCACTCTAGTTTACCGATTCTTTACCATTCATTTATAATGCAGTGTCTCGAAGAGCCCTTGTTTCCCAACTTCTCACAATAAAACTATGTGATGAGAAGTGGTAACATGAACTGTTATAAATTCATTAAAGATTGAGAGAAAGCCAATTTTAATGTCATATGATATCTGTATTGTATGTCATACAGGTCAGGACATTATTTATTGAACAGCCCTCCTATACAGCAGCTTGAGGTCAAGATCTAGTAAATAACTTGATAATAATTTTTTGGTGCTAGATCCATTATGACGTCATAACCAATTTCAACTTTCTTTTTCCCGTACTTTACAGTTTTAGCAGAATTAAGTAGAAAATAGGGCATTTTCATGTCATTCAATTTGAAATCATTTAAAAATTAAACCGGATACCTATACTGAATTTGACATTGATTTAAAGAAAAAGCCATGAACATGCTAATTACCGTTTTCTGAGAGACTGTAGGTAATCTGGATACATTTCATTTGCCGAATACGAAAAGACTCCCATTTTCATGACTGGTTCTCTTAATTTTTCATTGGAAATGACCGTTTAAAATACAGTTTTTCATCTTGTTCACCTACAAATTATGCCCCGAAACACCATATTTCACCAAGCTTAAGTTTTAAAGCACCAATAAAGGAATTGATTTCACAGATTTGATAAATCAGTAGACACCGTTCATTTACTAGATCTTGACCTTAAAGGTGGCTGAATGGTAGCTGAATGTAGTTTGGACATATAAGCTCTTGTTGACAATTATGCAAATTATAAAATTATGCAAAACACCCTACTTACAATTTTCCCTAATGCCCTGAAATACTTAACATAAAAACAAATCATAAAATCTTAAAATGAATAAAAGGGATTTAACCTTCTTCAATCCTCATGAGGTATTTATCGTAGCAGAACTCCACAAGCTGAGACAGGTTATTTAATGGAATACAATGATAAATTTCTCTTCCAAAGTAATCATATCTAGAACAATTCAGTCTTTTTGAAGCATCTTCAACTTCAGACCAGTTTCGTGGACACTTGTCCACTGGAAAAACAGCCATGCCATCTTGAGTTAAAAACCTCTGAAACAGTAAAAGAATTATTCATAATATATATAAGCCAATTAGGCTTCAGTATTATATAGGAAAACATAATTCTCACATTTATTAGCAAGGGTTATGGAATACCTTGCGTTAAGGTAAAGATATGTACAGTGTGTGTTGTGTTGAAATGAGATGACCGTCGAACGGTCTTAAAAATACTATTATCTCATATTGAACTGCAATCAACCGGTCAACTGCGAAGGTCCAAATGTCCAAGGTAGAGTAGCGGCCAAATCTGGCTCCTTATTTGATTAAAAAATCAGAACACTGTAAAATGATAATAGTTGATAGT
The DNA here is from genome assembly GCF_032062105.1 of Saccostrea cuccullata. Lineage (NCBI taxonomy): Eukaryota > Metazoa > Mollusca > Bivalvia > Ostreida > Ostreidae > Saccostrea > Saccostrea cuccullata. The sequence continues at coordinate 148,307 of NW_026926151.1, read as the reverse complement.
TTAGAACTTAAAATGATGCTTGCTTTAAAACCGGCACCGATCTGGATTCAAGTTTACATGGAAGCCACTAGAAAAGGCAAAAGTAGGGCATTTTACCAAATTTCTGTTGGGAGAATTTCATAATATTTGAGATACTTTTCTCTTTGGAAAACACAGATGACAAGCTTGCCTATCTGAGAATTTTTTTTACAAATAAACTAAATCTGATGATACTTGTTGATAGAATATAAAACTTGTTAGATAGACAACCTTGTGCTCGTTGTTTGCCGAAAAAAATGAAACATTACATTAGATTGAGATAATTCATAATTTGACCTATTTTCTGACCTCTCTGTGACCTTTGCAAATCTCAAATCATAGAACCAACACTTATTTTGTGACAAGGATGCTTATGAGTTTCTATGAATAAATTGTTGCATCGTTCTGAAAGACTTTTAAGATCAGGGGCCAAAAACCTGTCTTACCCTATCTTGTCCCTTAGACTTTAACCCAGAATCTGTTGACAACTCACAGACTGTTAAAAATATGATTAAGGTCTTGGTAAACAGATTCTAATCCTCCGGAAAGTAAGAAGTATAGTTTCAAAATTTTAAACACGAAAATCTGATTTTGAAAAAAAAAAATCTTAGAAAATGACTAACACATGTTTGAATAAATTGCATTTTTCGACATGGAATTAAATTAATTTTTAAAATACGGTTATAATACTAGAGCCAAGCTTGTTGCATAGCAACGAATAGGTCTTCCGTTGGAGCTATTCTGTATGTTACCGACTGGAAAAGTTCCCATAAGTGATTTTTAGATATTCCTTTAGTCCATAGATCCAGACAAAACATCTTATTCTTTTTTACCTTGAACTTGAGTCAAGGTAATGTCCCACCCTGCATTATATCAGCAATGTTTAACTAGATAAAATACTGTAGGGAATTTACAGTTTCTGTGTCAGGAACATTGACTCGTCCACATGACTGGATATGTTGAGCCATTTTTTTTTTCTAAACATATATCAAGTCAAAATAATTTATTAGGTTCAATGATTAAACTAGAAATATGTCTATGAGACAAGAATGTCCTGCCGAGTGTATATTAGTAGAAATGCAACATTAAAATCTGTATTAGTGTATGACATTTGTTGAGAATATCTTCTTAAAAATTGAAATCTTAAAAAAGGATATAGATGATAAAATCCACTTCAAATAATGTGTAATGCATAAGCTTACATAGAATTATCTAAAATGGTTTTTTTAATACTCTTTAATCATTTGAAGGAAAAAAAATTAAAGAAATATATTGTTTCAAATTTTGTTTGTAAAAAAAGTTGTTACGAATAAATCATATCTTTAAATATTTTTTTAAATGTTCAATAAAAGAAATCACCATGACTAAATAGGTGTGGATATTTAAAAGAAAAAAAATCTTTTGAAATCCATTTATCTGTGAAAATTTAACGAAATCGGAATAATTTTTCTATCTTCTGGCGCAATATTGTCCAAAATATTCAATACTTCACACTGCTTATGTGCTAACAAAACTCGATTCTTTGAATTTGTTTTTAGGATCGAACACTACAGCCTATTCGTTAACTTAACCTTTTCATTACAAAATTCTAGCAATAATTCTATCGCCTATTAAGATCGCTTAGATTGTATCCATTATGCAGAGATAAAAATCGTTTGTAAACCATGCTGTTAGTGCTGAATGTCTTACATATTCATTTATCATATTCCACTATTTTAGTTATAATATAAACAGTGTTTAATCGGTGCATGGACCTTTATAACGGCAAATAAAGTTTTCTTGGACGGACTTAATTCTACAGCTATCTCGGACGACATATTTCTTACAACATGTACAAGTGAAGATTGAAAAGAAATATTTTATGTAGTAAATATTCAATTGAATTATCCGCTCTCAATTATTTTTTTTTACTTAAAATTACCATCATTACTTTTTAAAACCCGCATATATACAAGGCGGGTACATGAAAGTTTTTGATGAGTGACCAGACAATAGCAATTGCCTTCGAAACATGCAAACTAAGATTATCAGGTAGCACTTGTAGCTGGTCTGTTAATAAAATCAGAAGCTTTTTTAATGATTGACAGTCGGTAAATTATTGATCTTGAACCAGATAGAGTTTAACATGGAGATCGTATAATGCATTGGTTAATGCTCATGATTTATTCGAGAGAATTACTCGATGCTTAAAGTCTAAAATTACTTAATGTATAGTTTGTTGTGAAATTAGACGTAGAAAGATAGATTTCAAGTGTCTTCCTTCTTAAAGACGTCTTTGCTTTAAAACTAATTTAATAAAAAAAATGGTTGTAATAAATAATTTTATAGTAAATCATAAAGTATGTTTAAAACCTGATTTAGAAGAAAATTAATATTAAATAGCGTAGAGTACATCATTTATAACAAGTTTGTTTAAATTCTGCACATGAAGAAATCTGATTTTTTTGCCTAAAGAAAACGTTACCTGTTTACCTGCCCTGCTTTCTACTAACAAGGGCATAACGCAATATTCTCGAACAAAATTAAAAAAAAACATTTTCATCAGATCAATAAGGTGTTAAAGAAGTATTTTGTTTCCGAAATCCTGATCAATCTATTTCTGTTTTAGAGTTACAAAGCAAAAAAAAAAAATAAAAAAACTACCAAGGGCCATTGATCCCTAATGTTCGGGACATGTCACTTTTTAATGTTATCAAAAGAAAGCTTTTACAATTGTGGACAACTTTAATTCAACATGTCTTAACAAAATACTTATAGTTTTCCAAACATGAAGGAAAATATGTCAATTTTTTGCTCCTTTTTACATTCATGTCCAGTTCCCTTAATCAATTCGATATTGTCGATATCGCAATGTAAACAATGTTGAAACGATATCGTGTATACATCGTCTACATCATTGTTTCTACATTATAACATTGTCAACGTCGACATCGCAATGTTAGCAATGTTAATACGATATCGTGTTTACATCGTCTACATTGTTATTGTTTCTACATGACGACATCGTCTACATCGCAATGTTGACAACGTTGATACGATATCGCGTTTACATCGTCTACATTGCTATTGTCTCTACATTACATGACGACAACATTGAAATAGCAATGTAAACAATGTTGATACGATTTCGCGTTTACGTCGTCTACATTGTTATTGTTTCTACATGACGACATTGTCGACGTCGACATCGCAAAGTTGACAATGTTGATACGATATCGCTTTTACATCGTCTACTTTGTTAGTATTTCTACACATTTACATTTCCCAGTATTTTCCTACTAAGCCAAATGCGAAATTAATTTTAAACCCATTTTCGTGTATATTCACGTGCAGAAATATACACGCAGAAACGTGCGTTAGTGTGACGTCGCAATAAAACTGCAGCGACGTTTGTTAAAATGCAATGATATAGGGCAGCAAGAAATTCAAATATTGAGTATATTTAAGTTGCTTCTAAACATGTAAAATGTTAATATAAGGAATTTTTTAAGTTTAGTGTGAGTTATTGGTGTGTGAATCACAAAGACTTCCACGTAGGAAATTTTTTCATGAAGCGCTAGCACTGCGATGTCGACCCTGTGAACGATGTAAACAAGATTTGGAAATAGGAAATGTTGACACGATGTCTACTCGATATTGACCAACATTGCGATGTCGACCATGTGAACAATGTAAACAAAGATAAAAAGAAGGCAATGTTGACACGATGTCAACTCGATATTGACCAACATTACGATGTCGACGAAGTAAACAAGAAAAATAAGAAGGCCATGTTGACACGACATCGACTCGATATTGACCAACATTGCGATGTCCACGATGTAAACGATGTAAACAAGAAAAAAAGAAGGGCAATGTTGACACGAAGTCGACTCGATACCGACCAACATTACGATATCGACGATGTGAACGATGTTAACAAGGAAAAAAAGAAGGGCAATGTTGACTCGATGTCAACTCGATATCGACCAACATTGCAATGTCAACGATGTGAACGATGTAAACAACAGAAAAGGGGAAGGCAATGTTAACAAGATGTTGACGTTATACTATTACAAAATGTAATATATAGAGATATAAACAAAGGTATTATTGTCATGTTGAATATGTTATGATATTAGGAGGAATGGTATTTTTACAGCGATGTCGACAATATAGAAAAAACATCGTGCACTGGACATACCTCCCTTTCTGCGTTCTAAATTTTGACCCCTCTCTGAAAAGCAAAATCATAAACTAAAAACCGGTGTGTACAACTACAATGGTTCTTCTTTTGAATTTTAAAGCTTTTTGTGCTCCGATTATTACCGTCTCACAGCCTTTTTCTGGAAAACAGAGGCATTAAAATTAATAAAAGGGGAATGACTAGTAAACAGAAGGTAATTTCTGAAATGTTTTACAATATTGCAAAAGGTGTTTAATGAAGTTGAAAAGCTCGTAAAACTAAATTGAACAAAATCCGTTCAGGAATGAGGGATATATGAAGCTTCAAAGTTGGTCTCTAGGAAAAGGAAAAAAAGAATATTACGAATAATCCTAATCATCAGAATCAGTAGAAGGTCTTCCGTTAGAAAAAGTTGTAATTAATCATAATTTTTAGTTCTTCATTATTACTCCCTCTTGCTTCCTGGCCTAAGATTCCGTGGCCATATTTGAATGGACTTGAGAAAACACTTACATAAAATACTTTAAAGATTAACAGGGAAACTTTTCGTCATAAAAATGACTTGTGGATACATTATTAACATCGTTAGTTCAAATTTAATTCATTTCTATTATATTATTTGCATCTCTGTTAGAGAAAAACATACAACATGAAAATACTCCAAATGGACGGAAATGAATTACTTTTTTTTAATTTCTTAAATTCTCGAAAGAATTAGGTATGCCCCAGAAGATCTGAAAGGAAAATCTATACATACCGACTTTTTGCAGCCATTTCAAATTCTTTTTTATTTTCAAAATTATATTTTCCTTTATATCATTTATGAAGATAATTTTCATTCAAAAAAAGTGATTTTTTTAAAGGTGTTAAAGGTTTTAAAATTTAATGACCATATATCTGAGCCTATTTGATATAAACTTTTCCCTCAAAACTAAGGGTAAATGAATTAAATCCTACATAAAAAGTTATTAACAAATCACTGATCGCAATCCACTTGTCAATATGAGGTCATTTCGTAAAACATAAGGTAGTTTTTATGCACTTAGTGGCAGATCAAGTAATATTTTCTCAACGAAAACTTTATTGCATAATTGAATAAAATATTATTTGTAAATACTCTTTAGACCATTAACTTGGATTCGATATCTTCTTCACGATTTTTCAATATATGTTCGATATATTACGTATTTGATTAACACTGACTTGTATTTGTATGCAAGCACATCGGAGGGTAAAGTGGGGAACTCAATAAAGCGATTAAGTGCAAGGGCATTCACTCAATGGATTACAGTAAGCTTTTACAATTCAACTCTAGAAGTATTAAGTTATCTGAAAAGTGCTGCGATCCTGATGAAATCTTTAAAAAAAAGATAATTTAATTATATCAATATCTTATGCCGTTCATCACCAAAAAACACAGCATTTGGTCATACATATACAATGTAAGCAATGAAATTGCAGAATTTAGAAGGATCGCAGCATAGGCCTTTTCAGTAACTAAAATGCGTGTTGAACATGTCTATATACTAAACTTAAAATTTTTACTTGGATATACCTCTGTTCTAGTGAAATTTTTAGGTAACTTCAATACTGCAAATAAATATGCTTAAATCACGTGATTGTCGCATCACGTGACAAGTCTTTATATTAAATATATTCGTCCTCCATATGTAGATTTTAACCATAGTTACAAGTATTCGATATAAATAATGTACTAGAAATAATCGCCAACCCGATTATGAATACATTTTTATTACAAAATATTGTTGATATTTCCATTGAGCGTCTTAACTGTACTGCAAAAGACGGCCATGTATGGTCATTTTTTCTATCACTGTGAATTGTTATTTAGCACAATAGAAGTATGGAAGTAAAACAAAAACACCTTAAGAACTTGAATTTAAAAAAAAAAGAAACCAATATCCCAGATGAACGAACAGACAGACCCAGTGCAAATGTATTCTGCTTACCATGCATACCAGTGTGCAGAATGGAAACATTGATGAACTTTACTTGTTTAAACTTTTATTTGCTCTAAAACATCATGAAGGCAATTTTAGTACTGAGGAGACTATCAAAGAAGTGCATGTATAAAAATGGAACGATCATCCTAAAACAAGTATATTAAAAGGAAGGCGCTTGAGCAAAAAAAAAAAAAAACAAACAAAAAAAAAAACAAAAACAAAACAAACAAACAAACTTGAATTAAACCAATACATGTCATTTTGCAGTACAAAGTTGTAGGGAATAATGTCGGTCTTAAATTTAACAGGAATACACATGATAGTTTGGTGGTCGATTCATTCTGATGGGTGGTGGAGTTCTCTATATTTTTTGTGTCAATTTATTTATTCTTGTAAAATTAATTAATCAAGCTTCATGAAGATTTGGATATGATAAGGATTATACATTTGCAGACCTGAATTTCAAGACGATGTTTATGTATTTATATGAAACAGAATGTGTGCAAAATTGTATGCCTGAAATGAAGAAGACATTTGCTTTGGCCTAAAACTCGACATCTCAATTTATTCGATACTCAATAGTATGTTCCACGTATAAACAGTATGAACAGTTTTTAAAAAGAAACAAATTATTGACAAACAAGTTTATGAAACAAGACTGTCATCTTCCTCGTTTAAAGACATCATTTCATAAGTTCTATTGTCGACACAATGACCTTGTCAGCAAATAAATAATGTCATTGGGGCTCGAAAAGAAATTAAAAAACGCTTTTCTATGACTTAGTCTTAATGATTTACCTAAAATATTCTCTTTCAATTAAAATGCATATCCGTAACATTTTCATTCAATTTCTAAATGTTTTCGAACACATTTTTTAGTATGACCTTTCGTATACTGGAATATGGCAGATCCTATCATTTGCTGTACTTGTTTTTTTTTCTTTCTGTTACTCATACATGGCATCTGGTCCCAATTCTGATGTTTTGGAGGTCGGTGTTTGTTCTGCTCCTATTTTGTATTCTTTAATAGACCTTTTATCTTGAATACTGTTCATTATCTGTTTCATTTCAGCATTTTCAAGTTCAATTTATTTAATATACAATGTGAATACTCGGACGTTTTGCCCCATTCTCCAAAATGAAATTGAAACAGCCGTGTTAGAAAATTTATAGGAAACAAGTTTTATTGCTATTAGAACAAGTTTAAGTTCAATAAATGTACCAATTTCAATGGTAAACATTTGAAAAAAAAGTTTTAAAACAAGTTTGATTTTATTAGTTGTACACCTAAGTATATAAAAAGATAGGGTTATAAGCATTATTGTGGTATAACATTTTATCACTAATAAAATAATAATTAACACAATCTCTTTGTTTATTGAGAGTTACAATGTAGTACAGCATTTTATGAGAATATGTGATATTTGTTGTTCATCTAAAGAATTCATTGTGATCTTGTGGTTTTATTGAAATAATTTTAAAATTATTTTAGATGCAAACACTCTTTTTCACAGGACAAGAATACATGCACTATACATGTAACTTGTATAATATTCAATACTTTTTTGTATTTCACCGTATTTCAAGATGGAGACTGCACATTGTTTTTCCTATAAATATGCATTGACTAATTTTTGTATATAAAAACAAAATACAGGGCCTGAATATCAAATATATGAATCATTATCCTCTATTGTGTTTATATTTTGCTTCACACTACAACTTTAGTCCTGCTGAACTCGTTACTATAAAGTTAGGAATGTGAACCTTAGATCACTATTTTCAAATTGGTAGTTATTGTTATTCCTGTTATTTACCAGTCTCTTAAAACACTTCCGGGACTGGCGCCATATAGTACACTCAAAGCAAGCTGTGCTTATAAATGTATAAAGAAAAGAAATTCTATATAATTATTAATAAATAGTTTTCTTGAAGATTTCAAATACTATGTAAAGTGTTGCCAAAAAATATATACTATGAGGACTGGCCTATGAAAGGTATATGGAAAATATTGCAAGAGGTTATCAAAAATATCTATTTTCCTAAGTCGGAATATTCAACAGCATTATTCAAACGATAGTCATATATTCAGGATATTTTCTGGGGGAAAATATCACAAAATTCAGAGTTGTATGTTGTATTTCTGAACTCGAACTTCCTTTAACTTAAATCTATTTTAAATGTTACATTAAATGCCTGTACAATTGTTTCCATGGTTCCCATTATTTGATATTATATAATTATGGACTTTAGTGTAGGTCGATATGTGGTTATAAGGACTCATGGTATCTGATATTGACCGAATACACATAAAGAGATAGCGACCCAGCCTGTGAGTCCTTATAACCACGTATTGACCGTTCAATGAAGTCCATAATAGTTATATCATACATTCCCTCAAAGCGAATGGACTGACACAGTCCTAACTAAACATGCTTGGTTGTCATAAGGTAACAATCCTTAAATTCATGCTTCTTATATTATGACGTCAAGTTCTATGCAACTGCAGTGCAACCGAATCTGTGTAGTGAGATATCATTTTGCGCAGACGCACATTCGTGTCCATATCACAAAAGGAAGAATATCACGAGACGTACTTTCAGTCAATGAATATTATGAAATTATCTTCTTATATAATATTTTTCTGTGTTGCAGAGTAAACGCGAAGCAGTAAAATTTCGCGGTATTTTCGCAGCTGAATCACTATTCATTATAATAACAAAAGAATACATTCACCCAATTTACAAAGAAGAATCACTAATTCGTTACACAAATGCCTTGATATTGATATAAAGTAAAACACAAGTTATGAAAAGCAAACGAAATTCTGGTCGATACAATTGAACTACTTACTATGTTTAAAAGTAAATTTGCGTGATTTTTGTCAGTTTTTTTTATCAAATTACCAAATTTGAAAAAAGAAATTTCAGAATACTTTTAAGAGTTTCTTTAAAATTGTTTTAAAACAATTAATATTTACATCAATTAATTTCAATACGATGCTTGACTTAAATCTTATATATCTCGGGACCGGAAGTTGCATCATCAAATTAAAAGGAAAGTTAAGTTCATATACTGTAATTTGTCATCAATACTGATAGTTTTCTTAAAATCCATCGACGCATTAATGAGAAATCGCCTGCACAAAATTGTTAAGAATAAAAATAAGAAGAAAAGTTTAAAAGAAACAACAGAATAATAAGAAGGTCTTGAAACAAAAAACCTTGTTAAAAAAAGTGAAAAAGAAACCTAAGAATAACAGAAAGGCCTTCCGATGAAGACGAAAGACCTAATAGATATTATCAAGTGAATCATGCATTTGCAATTACATGTTAAATGACTTCATATGTACAGGGAAATAAAACAGTTTTCATGAGGAAAAGTATCTGATTAACTGTCTTCTATACTCTCAGGTGTTTATTTTTTGTGCCAACCTTAACACCAGCGCTCTTTCTTAGTATTTGTATTGTATGTTTACAATTCATGTTTTAAGTAATAAATTGAATATGAATAATAGATTTGATTATGTCTTAGGAAAGAAGTTTTCTCTCATTTTCTCACTTTTTTCTCTTATTTTATCACTCTTTTCTTTTATTTATACGAATGTCCTTTCAATACTCGATCGTCAGTCTATTCTATTGATAGTCTAATAATCGACTATTCTTTGACATCAATAATAAAAGAACGGCAATTTTGCAATCTTTGATTTATTTTTTTAGTTTAATACGTTGATGATATCAAACAACTTATTTCTTGTTTTTACAATTGAAATTACATTTTCAATGCCATTCTTACATGTACGTGTCACCGATTTTAATGCACCAAATCTTATTATAAGATTGACAAAAACTTATAAAAAGGGAATCTTTTAAGTGACATAAAAATGAAATTTTCCATTACGGCAAAGCTGAAAGGGAGATGATTCGTCAGAAAATTAGCTTAACTGAAAGCGTTGATCTTTTTGTGAAAAAAAAGAAAAACATTTAGGATAGCTTTATATGCTGCAAAGGGTCACATTGCTTACAAAAGGGCGCACTACATTACACACAAATGAGAAGAACAAAGACAAAAATTTTAAAAAAGTTGTTCATACCTGGTTTGTCTGAAATATCACCAAGCAAACAAATATTAGCGAGAAAATAATTTTCATTGTGACTCCAACTATTGCTTGAAATATTAGTGTAAAAACTCAACTCAACAATAATTCTATTTACTGAGCCTGCTCCTTTCGAAATTAATTTCCTCTATGTTAAATATACACTAAATCTATTTGTAAATATGTTTTGTGTGTGTGTGTAAAATTGTGTCAAAAGTACATGTACGGAAGTGTAAATGACTCTACATTTGTGTTATAAATTATATTTGATAGTCTTATCAACATTTTTTTTTCGTAATACTCTTTTTCATACACTTCGTTTGAATTCTATTAAGATGTTTTTATATACTAAAAGGCAGTTCCTTTGTTTAGTAGATTACATTGCTTTATTTTTTTTTTGGACTGAAATATAATAATGCGTTTCAGATATCGATTGAAACAAGATATTTAATCACATCAATATAGTGTTGTCTATATTAAAAAGTAATATATTTATATATATATATATATATATGACTGCCGTCATGAGAAAAGGGCCCTTATCTTTTGACGTCATAATGCTCAGAAAACGACGTCAAAGTCGCGGTATTGTAAACACGGAAGTAATATTGTTGACTGCATTTTGTGAACAAGAAATAAAATTGAATTTCAAAGTATATCAAAAATTTGAAATTTGATGCGGACATTTTTAATAGGTATATGATATTATTTACTATTTAGTACGTACATTTATTTATAATTTTGTTAAAGTATTTAACTTGTTGATATATATACGGGGCTTTGGACATGCATATTGCTGTGGAACACAGGAGCAGCGATTAAAACGATGTCTATGCATGACTAAATTAAAGCTGCTGCATATTTGTTTTCTGAGCAATTTACAAACGCTGAAATTTGAATTAATGATAAGAAGTCTTAATATTAATATATATATTCCATATACAAGTACATTTTTTTCAGAGAGAGAGAGAAAAAGAAAGAAAAAAAGAGCGAGTGAGAGATCTTTGCACATATTGTAATTACCGTTCTTATAAGCGCCATTTTTATGTCATAATTTAAATTGTATTTAGCCATTTTAATTTTAATCCATAATTAATCTTACTGATGTACCCCGATAGCCAGCCTTCGATGAACTGTCGATTTTAAAGTGCGTAAAAAAAAGGGAGGGGGTAAGTAGACAAGCCAAAAAAATCTCCGAATTAAAAGACCGGTTAAAGTTCAAGGTAAAAACAAAGTCCCTCTTTGATTGAATAAAAATACTGGGAAACCTTCTACATCAACAATATTTTTTATATAAATTAACAGTAAGAGAACATGCTAAGAGAAAAAAGGGGAAAAATACGGAGGATGGGGATGCCACGAAAATTTTGCTAAAAAAATTTTGTTTCAAGAACACATTTAAAATGATCAAATAAAAACATTCAAAGGAATTGTATGATAAAAATAACTATTGTTTTCTAAAAAAATTTCTGATGAAATGATTGAAATCCTACTCGAACCTGTATTGCAATATGTTAAGAAATTAAATACAGCTAGTGTAGACTTTTCCCAAAAGCATTATACCGTATGTTGGTGGAATTAACAATATTGCATCGACAGTGATATTATGAATGAAGATATTTATAAACCAAAAGAAAAAAGCTATATAAATTACAGTAAGCGAAAAGACGTACGAATTTCTGGCTAATGTCAGATATATGGGTACATGTATTAAGAATACATTACTATATATAGAGCAAAAAGTATAAGTGACAAGTGGTTATGGGTGTAATTTCCATAAGTTATGAAAATGTGCGTGAAATATATTTCACTGACTATTGAATTCATGATTTAAAATAAATAAGTCACGTTCAGCTTTGAAATCTTCAAATCTGATACATGTATCAAAATACTCCGCATATCTCTATCGACATTAATTTCTTTAAGTTTTGTTAAAATCGAGATAAGACTTTACTAGTATATCATAATCCTACATGTAACATGACTCTACGGAAAGGAATTAATAAACAAACACAAATATTTCTACTTTTAAAAAAAATATTGGCCATTACAGTCCACGCAAGTAGCAATGGAAGGAGCTACATTGAAAGTCCCCCCCCCCCTCCACACACACAGATACACACTTTTTGTTGCGGAATAGTCAAATTTGTGCACTATAAAAGAATTAGGCAGTGTGTAATGTTTGATTAAAAAAATCTAACTGAAAGAAGATTAAACCTACCCCCCCTTCCCCAAACGGCGAAATTGGATTCGAGTTTCCACAACCCCCCTCTCCCTTATTTTGGTTGAGTAGTTTTTTTAAGATAATTTTTTTTCTGGCTGCCACCCCCTTTAAATGAGTGTGTGGGGACAGGAGAAGATACGAGTCAAATGTGTGGGTTTTTATAATATGTTTTGAAGTAATAACTAGGAAAACAATGGTTTGCATAAATATTTTAAGCGAATGAGAGTCAAATTAGAGCGGTATATTATTACTTAATTAAAAGCATCGCCTCATACAAAAAGCATGAACGTATGCTGGACGTAATATTTCATTAGTGGATGACACAATCGCATCGAAATGAGAAAAAACCTATAAGGTGTCAAGTTAATTAGCCATTGTTACGAAAGACAAAATGAATAGATGACCTTTCATGGACGCGTGGAAAATTTTGTTCTGCTTGTCAAGGAATATTTGGTGGTTGAAAGTGCTCACAACTGAAAAAAATATAGCCCCCCCCCCTTGCACACACACACACACACCTAATATGGCTTCCTATGGGCCTGTCGTTCTTGCGTAAAAATATGCTAGTATTTATTCAGTTTCAGTTTCAAATAGATTTCGTCAAAATTTTAATGGAACTGTAATTTCGCACAGAAAAGTCTAGCTGCAGATCTGTAGCGATATGGTTTTACATATTTGTCTTTGACCACAAATATGTAAAACCATGACGTTAATGGTTTTACATATTTGTCTTTGACCATGGTCAAAGACAAATATGTAAAATCATAACGTAACAGATCTGCAGCTAAGAAATGTCAAGCACTTCGTTTTATGAACATATATAAGAAAGAGAAAAGAACAGCACAATTCACCATTTCGTTTGATTATATCATGCAATATACATCAATCATTTTTTCAGATCATAGTAGCGGCCCTTGGAAAAAATATACAAATGTTGTGTTCAAGTTAAACAGGGTACAGGTGCCACAAAATAAAAAAAAATGTTATGGTGCAGAAATATATGTAACCGATTTTAATTATGGTATACTTTTAAAAAAGTAAGAAGTTAAAAGACGGTTTCAATTTGAGATATAAATTCAAAGAAAGTTTCAACTTAAGGTACGCGGTATATAAACAATTCATAAGAGAATCCTTTACAAGTACATTGTACATGTTTTTGCCTATTTACGATGTTTTTACTCCATAACTAAGACAGGTGAAAAAATGAATTGTTTAAACAATGGAACCTTAGAGCTTTAAGAATTTTAAATAAAATATTCAAAAAAGTAAAAGTTTTAAAATCCGCTTGCATGGAAGTAGCGAACGTCTAGTATATTATTTTTAATTCATGAATTTTTATAAACGGAACAAACGTTTTTAAAAACAAGTTTACATATCTTGGTGTATCTGAATTTATTTTCCACTTGAATTTTTCGATGATACATAAAATACATGGTGTTTTTCATCCTATCGTAAAAATTATAGGGAACAAAGTTACGTGCGTGTGTGTTGGTGAGTGAATGCTGACTCATATGATTTTTTTAAATGTCGGGATCGATATGCTTTTTGCGAGGGGGTGCCTCGTTTTGCGCGCGGTGCCATTATACATGGGATTCTCTCTCTGTATATATTTCCTTTAATCTTTAAGTGTCCGGGGCTTTATATATTTTATAAATCGAATTAGATAATTATATATAAAAAAAAATGATTTGTATGGATTTAAACAAATATTATTTCCCTATTGATTGTGTTACATGTATAAACTACTAGTATTCCTAGATTCTGTCTAGACCCCTCTTTTACGAAATAACTAGATCTGCTCTGAAATAGTATTTAAAAAAATAATAATATACGATATTCCTTAGGAATAGTTACATACTAGTCGTTTGGAAGAAAAAAAATAAATACTTTCTCAAGTTTTTAATTCTCAAAACAATTGAGGTTATTTAAATAATGTATTTTTAAGAATTTCTGAAAAATGAAGTAGACTCAGGCGACGTCATTACGTTTTCAGTGAGTAGCGTCAAAGTTGTTTTTGGAGCTCCTCACTAAAATGCTCATAAAATACTGAAAAATTGAGATATTTTCAAAATTTATGTATATTTGCATTCAGAAACAGTCCGGCTATCAAAATTCACGGAGAAGTCATTTTATGAAAATTTGACCTTAAGGGCCCTTTTCTCGTGACGGCAGTCATATCTATATATATATATATATATATATATATATATATATATATATATATATATATATATATATATATATATATATATAGTTATAGTTATATTGATATAAATTTATTGAGATTTGCTAAAAGGAAGTCAGATAATAGTGTTTTGTAATTAACTTCGGAGGACAGGTATCCAAATGATTCTACATTTACTCGGGATTCATTGAAAGCTTATGTAATATGTAATTGCTATCGTGTGCCATTATAGGCTGAAACAAATTCAATAATAATAATAATAATAATAATAATAATGATAATAATAATAATAATAATAATAATAATAATAATAATAACAAGTAGACTAATTGTTCTCGAACAATTACAGGTTATTCTGTGCACCTTTTTAATTTTCTTACAGTTTTTTTTATATTTTACTTTCTGAAATCAATTTTAAGGAAAAAAGAATTCAATAATGGCTTGAAAGAAAATAAAAAAATAACAATTTTGAAATGACCTTAACCTTTGACCTTTAACAGATCAAAATTCAGGGGTCACATTGCAATTTACCTAATGTCTCTACGACTTACATTTTTAAAGATATCAGGTTTAATAATAAGCACTAATGCTTTCAAGGGTGATAACTCATATAAGGGGTCATCAGATAGATAGTTAAATTGAAGTTGTAGCTTTTTAAAAGACCCTGAACACATTAGTAAAGTTTCGTTCCTCTACCTTTTACCTTTCTGGACGAGTAGGAGTTTTTTTTTTTGCACTTTTAAGTACATTGGTAACGTTTCTGGCTTTCGTATAGAATTTTTCAAGAACTTTTGAACTGGTTTAATGGTACCAAACATGTTTAATTCAGGTCCTTTTAACCCATCAAGCCAGCCTTCCTTTACAGATTTTGTCAAATTAATGTTTTCACAATTCTCAATGTATCTCCGATCTAAAATGTTGATAAAATGGACCTTTATTATTTTTAACCATAAGTTTTCTCTAAAACCCATTTATTTCATAAATTTTATGCATAAAAAACATTGTTGAATCTCATTTCCGATGACATGCATATACTTTGGCTGAAAATACAAATATAGAAACAAGACACAGAAATACCAGCACTGCTCTTTAATTTTATGTTACTTCCCTTAACATCTTATTATTAATCAGAATGACAAAGACTGTTTGTTTCTATTCTATTCTATAATTTACTTTATTGGAAACGAACTGTCATAAAAACATTTAGGCAAGGATTTATTATTAACTTTTAATGGTACCTCCCTCACATAACCTAAAGAATCGTTCTCATCCGGTCTACCTATCTGTCACCACCTTCAGCATGTCACATCTTTGCACTTCCCAGCATACAGGTACCTATATTCTAAACGACGACCTGTTGACCGTCTGCCCCCTCAGCACAATGTAAACAAACCCATTGCAGCTTTTCTTTTATAACTGAAGAGTTGAACATATCCGATAAAAAAGAAAACGTGCTTTTGTTTACCTCTCAGTCTGTAACACATGTTTAATTTGTTTTCACCGCCCTGAGAATTCCATACGGGAGATTACTCTCAATGAATGTTTCATAAGTGAAAAAAACCTAGGTATAAACCTTTTTTCTCCGAAAACTCTGCGTTGCCAGTGACATTAAAAGGTCAATCTTAGGGGTAAGAATGAAACCTCTGAAATAGTTTTAAGCTTACATTTCAAAGATGCACCGTGATCGGGAGGTCGTGAGTTCGAATCTCGGCCGCGACTGACCTAAGTCGATAAAAATGGGTAGCAATTGTTCCCTCGCCATGCGCTATGCACTTGAAATGAAAATGTGTGTCCTTCGGATGAGACCTTAAAAACCGAGGCCCCGTGTCAGCGGCAGGTGTTGGCACGATAAAGATCTCTCACTGCTCAATGGCCATGAGTATCCAGTAAAGGTCAAAATTTGAAGCCCTTCACCGGCATACGGTGACGTCTCCATATGAGTGAAAAATTCTCGAGAGGGACGTTAAACAATATACAATCAATCAATGATGCAAAGACATAAAGTCTATGTTGAATTTTAAAAGAGATGTAAAAAGAGCATTGTTTCTCATTTCTGGAATGACGTTGACCTTTGACTTTTGTATAAATGTCAAGGTCAAATTTTAATGAATCTTATGCTGTTGGTCCCATTTCTCTATAATTTCTAGTTTTGAAAATTTTCAATTATTTGTAAAGCTTAAAAAACTTTCAATAGCAATAACTCATTGTAGGGTTCAACGAATAATTTTGCAATGAATCACTGAAGTGTCAACTATATTAGTCGAAGAGAATGGTGAAGATTTCATTTCTCTACGGTTTACGGTTTTGGAGGAGTAGCGATAACAAGCTTTTTGCGAAAGGGGTTATAACTCCAAAAGTAGTCAATTGCAATCTTTTTTTAAAGATTGTATTTCATGGACTATAAATCTGTTGGATAAATCTTGAAACTCAGAAAACATGCGGCGAAAAAAAGTAGAATAAATAGGAGATTTATTGTTTACTGAATTATAAGATCTTTCCACATTTTTTTTTAATTTCAATTTTGTTTTATATTCAGACCTTGGGTAATGCATTGTAATCATTACATGTTTTCAAAGAAATGGGGTGTAATATGTAATGTATCAATCTTTCAATTACAAATAATTGTAATGTAATGCATTACTTTAAAAAAATGTCAGTAATGGCCAATCACTTTTCAATTACATTCCAATTACATTTTGTATATTAGTCTCATCTTATTTTTGAATCTGTAGCAAATATATCACTGAGAGGTTATTTTTTTTATTAATAATTTTAGAGCCTTAAAATTTGATTCCTGTATCCTACGTTTTTTTTATATTACTAAATGGTAATTGATAGACATTAACTAAATATGTTTTTTAAATAGAAATCTTCTTGACAAGACAATTGCAAAATCAATTGAAGAGAACCGGAGGAAAATATTTTTAAAAAAATCATCAGGTTTTAAAGAAAGATACAAAAAATGAGACTTCCACTTAAATTAAGATACAAATTATGTTTGTCTACTTTTTTTCCATTTTCGCTCTGGTTAAATGGACTTGGTAAACATGAAACAAGATCAGTATGATTTATTGTAAACACAAAGAGAAACTTAGGCCAAATATAAATAGAGACTAATATATTGATCATCATTCATTTTTGGTAGTTTATGGCCTCAAAATCAATCCCTACATCTAGGTACCAGCTACTTGTAATTATCGCCTTTGGTTGTGTTTAGTTTATAGCCTCATTGATTATACCTGTTAAGCTTGTTGGAAGTGGTAATTAATTGATTAAGTTTTTAATACTGTACTCCTTTTACATTTATAGCATTATCTGTTACATAAAACATCTAGAAGAAAATTTTTAATAAATCTTTTATTCTCAAAAAAAAAAAAGAAGAGAAACTAACATCAAATATTGAAGTACTATATAAAACTACAACATCGAAAGTGTTCTGATCCACTTCTTTGTCAACTGTAGATTTGATTGGTAACCTACATGAAAATGATTCCAAAGTCCAAATACCGCTCTGAGGGAAAGCATATTAATGATCAAAAAGTGTGAAAGTTTATTTTAAGGTATAAATTGTGTGGTCATTTGTTTTGTGTTTTTCTCATAAAATGTAATGTGTTATGTAATTCATTACTTTAACAACGAAATTGTAATTTAATAAATAAATTTTCTGAATGAGAATAATGGCAATTGTAATTGCAATCTGATAAAAATTCCAAAGTAAGAAGAAGGTTTGGTTTCCATACAAATTTTGTCCTGTGATTTTCCAAAAAATGAAATTGGTGTAAAAGTTGAAAAATCATGCTTTTTAAATGATTGAAATTAAATGCAGAAAAATCATAAAAGTCATTTTTCTCACATGTGTTTTAAAATGCTAATTATGACGTCATAAAAATGTGCAGTTTCCCGTATTTTCTTAAAAAGTAACAGAAGACACCAATTTTCAATGGAATTTTCTATCATTTTACATTGTCTACAGGCATTGCCCACAAAGATCTTGAAATATGTGATTTGTTATTGAATGTTGCACAAAATATCAAAAAATGAACGTGGGCGACGGTTGTGGACACTGTTTTCAAAAGGAAAATCACCCATGAATTCTGCCATTTTGATGCTTTTTCTGTTGAAAATAGAGAAATGGTTCACATTAATGACGTCATTGTCGCAGAATGGTAAAACGTCATGCCATATTCTTTCCTGTTTTATCAGAGTCATTTATTTAACTAATATTTAAGCCAGTTTCAAAACTTTTTGATGTCATTACATTTTAGGGCTCAAAAAAGCTAAATCCATACCCTCTTCTTGTAATTTTATGCATTACATTTCAAAGTAAATGACTCCAGGTCTGTTTATATTAACTCTTTAAAATTTGATACCACGAAAAAAAACATCAAAGTATTGTGAGTACTGAAAGACGGTGGCATGAATAGTTTTATTTGTTTAACGATCATTTTGAGTATAAATTTTGAGCAACGAGGGATGTCTTTCTGGCTTGCAATTATTGCGACACAGAATATCAATCTGAATTAAGTGAGGATTTCCAATTCCCTCAATGGGAGTCGAATCCGCTACGTACGGATGGACTCCTTCAGGTCCCTGACTTCAGAGCAAACCTGCTACGTCAGATGGCGACTTGCATTAAAGAAGATAAAATGTTAAAATGGTATAGAAATTATAAAAAGGTTTATTTCATTTTTTTTTCACAGTACATGTACATGTATTTCAATTTATAAATTTATGTTTTTGTACTAAAAAGTAAAGTGTTATGAATTCTAACTGTGATCTAAAATTTTCTCTACTCTAGATCTTAAGCTAATTTTTCATTAAAAAAACACGAAGTAAACTTGAAATAGATCTATGCATAAATAAACAAATTGAAAGATTTTATATAATATAATGTATTGTGTCGCCTTATGGCACACGGAAGATATAAATGTCAAAGTGTCTAAATCAGCGTCACGATTCCGTTTCTGTTAAAAACAAGTTAGATAACACTTAAATTAAGGAATTTCACTGATGCACATAGTTGAGTTTCCCTTAATTCTTGAAATAACAATCAGGAACAAATCTCGCGCACAAATGGAACCTTGTGAAGATTTTATTGCATTAAAGTTATATGGACAATATTTTTACTATCATTCAACTAAAAAGGCTATCTAATTAGTTTTTCACTATTCCTACAGCCGTTTGTTATGCCCATGGATTTGATTTTAAAAAAAAACGATTTCGCTAAGAAAACTACCATTTCCCTTTGTAGACTAAAGATGAAAAAAACTGAACTGCTTTTAAGTGCGTAGAGACGTCATCGAACGTCGCCATTTTTCGTGTGCTGTGTTTACCAATTTCCCATTTTGGATGCTTGGTAAACTGCCAAAAATTTAGCAAATACCCTGAAATCTTCAATAGACGACACAATAGACGGTGATTAAAATGCGATAATGTTAACCAAACCAATTTCGAAAAAAAATAATGGACGTGTATAACTTTAAACAAAATAGGGTTTTTATCATGCATATTTTTCTTCTTGTAAACCTATAGGCTTTGAGACAATTATTTTAATCAAGAAAATAAAATAAGCTTATTAAAATGTACTCGTGATAGAGTGCAGTGACCCCTAATTCAAGAAGGATACAGAAGTGTAAGACTTTTCCGTAAAAGTAAACAAACAAGTTAATCGGATTTAGGACTATATAACATACCTGGATGTTTATCTATCTACGGACATCAATCCAGGAACAATAACTGAACATTATTAAACTTTATATTAAAATTATACTAACTTTTGCCTAATACAAGGTGTCACGACAGCCGTCGTGCTCTGTCCAGTCAGATATAACAAGATTTTTTTTTTCTATTTACATTTTTTTTTATCTATAAATAAAATCAATAAAAACAATATTTACAACATATTTTTACAGCTATTATTTACAATAAACAGAAATTAAAGTCTCTATTAATGCTCAATATCGTTGACTCTAAACCACGTCTATCCAGACACGACCCGTTTCACGACGGACTCCCGCCAACTGGCTCCCAGTGGGTATCCCGGTCTGATTAAGGTGGTCACCAACACACACACACGGCTAGATTATTGGATTACGTCAGGAACCTTTGAATTGAATAACATTTTTAAGTCACAAGCCACGTATACAAAAGAAAAACTCAAGTCACCAATGACTACAATTGCACTAATGGCACACCATACAAACAGTCCCGGTAATTTTAACCGAACACTATTATAATAAGAAAAACGTTAAGAATACACAACATCTTAACAAAAGTGGTTTTAACTATTAAACCCACAACACCGACTTTATAAGCGGCAAAACAAAATAGCCTACGTGCGTATATAACTCAGTACATTGCACAAAAATAGAACAATAAACGCATGAGTAACTCTACCCAGCAAAACATGTATACGTAAATAGTAACAAAAACATTAGTTAACTCAAGTTCTTAAATAGTTCTACGTTTTAAATGTATTACTCAAAAACTTACATATAAATTAAAAAAACAAACTTACCCCTTATGGAGAAATGGTTACCGTTGAAAGAAAAAATTTAGCCACTCATCTTGGACTGTATGTCAACCATTTAAAAGCTATGAAAACGTGGACCCTGGTTACCTGGTCAGCTATGCAGCGATTTAAATACCCCAAAATACAATAGGTCGTAACTGACCAATACCTGCAAAACTTAACTGAGGTTCAATAAGGTAACAAAAGTATAGAGGTCCAGTAAAGGGTAAATAAAATAAAAACCATAAACATAATGTAAATGCAATTAAAATTAAATATTGATTGTGACAATATCTCCCCAACATAAGAAAGTTCAACGAACTTTTGAAAAAAAACACAATCAATTATAGCATAAAATCGACTATATATAATTATATACATATCTAAATTCTGCTAAGACAATCAGCTCCTACATTTTCAGAACCCTTGATGGAAATAATGCGAAACCTGTATGGTTGCAGAAGTAATGCCCAGCGCATCAGACGTGCATTAGACACCTTGGCTTTGGTAAGATATACTAGTGGTTGATGTTCTGTCTCTAGTAGGAATTCCTTACCATACAAATACCTGCGGAACTTTTGAACTGCCCAGATTATCGCATAGCACTCTTTCTCGATTGTAGAGTAATTTACCTGACATTTGGAAAGTTTCTTGCTAGCGTATGCGACAGGTTTCTTCACACCATCTTCGTACTGCATCAAAACTGCCCCAACACCACGATCTGACGCATCTGTCTGTAAAACAAAGCTTTCATTTAAATCAGGTAGTTTGAGAACTGGTGTTACCGTTAAAGCGTTCTTGAGAGTGATGAATGCATTTTCTTGTGGCTCTTTCCAAATCACTTTGTTCGGCTGGCCTTTCTTGGTAAGATCTGATAAAGGCGAAGCAATAGCTGAAAAATTCGGAATGAATTTACGATAGAATCCTACCAGACCTAAAAATGATCGCACTTGCTTCTTCGTTGAAGGTTGGGTAAAGTTGTGAATGGCGGAAACTTTGTCAGGAAGAGGTCTAAGTTCTTCATTTCCTGCAATATGTCCGAGACACTCAAGACTCCGGTAACCAATAAAACACTTACTTGGTTTCACAGTCAAATTCGCAGCACGAAGTCTTAGCAGAAGTTCCCGAATTACATTAACATGTTCCTGAAATGTTCGAGTGTACACAATCACATCGTCTATAAAGTTATCCACACACTGCATTCCGTCTAAGAGCTTACGCATCAGGCGACTGAAACTTGCGGAAGCGTTTATCAAGCCAAAGGGCATCACCCTGAATTGAAACAAACCAAGTGGCGTTTGGAAAGCGGTGATCTCCTTCGCTGCATCATCCAAAGGTAACTGCCAGTATCCCTTAGATAGATCAAATTTGGACACATATTTACAGCCAGATAATTGTACATAAATATCATCAGCACTTGGAATGGTTTCTGCATCGAAAACAGTTACTTTATTAATTGCACGAAAATCGATACAAAACCTGTTCGAACCGTCCTTCTTTTTCACGATGACTATCGGGGAACTGTATGGACTCGTCGAAGGCTCGATCACTTCGGCTTCCACCATCTTTCTTACCTCGTCACAAACAACGTCTTTTGAAGTAAACGGCAGAGGATAAGGTTTGGTGCGAATAGGCTGGTCACTAGTCAACTTGATATGATGAACTCCGAGATTCGTCAAACCAGGTACATCTGATAAAACATCTGAAAAATTCTCTAGTAATGTCTTGACTTCTGCTTTTTCATTCTCAGTTAGTTCATCACTTACTTTCACATCTGCCGGTCCCTCATTTTTCGTTTCTCCTAGAGAATCACACAACAGCTCATCGTCGCTCTCTCCATCATCATCTAGATCGAGTACTGCGGCGCCTACAACACCTAGAACACCTGTCTCATCATTACTCTCGTTTGCTCTGTCAATGTACAACTTCAACATATTTGCATGAAATGTTTTGATTTTTCCATTCACGTTAATTCTGTAATCAACTTTTCCTAGTCTCTCTATAATTTCATATGGACCTTTCCATTGCATTTGTAATTTGTTACTGGCAGTTGGTAAAAGAATAAGAACTTTCTCACCTTTTGACATTTGTCTGTTCCGTGCTCCCTTGTTATAATACTTCCGGTATTTCTCTGACGACTTTTGTAGATTCTCTCTCGCTAATCTGCACGTAGCTTCTAGTCGTTCCTTCAAATCAACAACATACTGGTATGTAGTTCTAACCTCTGAATCTGCTACTTCTTTAGTCCACAACTCCCTCAAAATCTTCATAGGTCCTCTAACTTCGTGTCCGTAAACAAGTTCAAACGGTGAGAATCCTAGACTCTCCTGTGGTGCATCACGGTAAGCAAACAATGAGGCTGATAGATACTTATCCCAATCAGTAGGACGTTCCGCACATAACCGTCGGAGTATCTGCTTCAATGTACCGTTGAACCGCTCGACCAGTCCATTGCACATGGGGTGGTACGGTGTCGTTGTTAACTGTCGTATAGAAAGTAAACGACTAACCTCTGTCATCAGCTCGGATGTAAATTGTGACCCCATATCCGTGAGCATTTCCTTCGGTACTCCTACTCTACAAAATACATCTACCAGAGCCTCAGCGACTCGTTCAGTGTCAATTCCTTTTAAAGCAATTGCCTCTGGGTAACGGGTAGCAAAGTCAACAATAGTCAAAATGTAACGATTACCCTTACTGGTTGCTGGCTGGATAGGTCCTACCAAATCGACAGCTACACGTCTGAACGGTACCTCAATAATAGGCATATCTCCGAGTGGTACCTTTGTAGTCCTGCCTTTCGGAGTAGTACGTTGACAGATGTCGCATGATCTGCAGAATCGACGTACGTCCGCTTGAACTCCCGGCCAATAAAATTCTGCAAGGACTTTGCTGGCTGTCCTGGAAGTACCTAGGTGACCTGTCATAATAGATTCATGAGCAAGCGAAAGAACTTTAGTCCTATATTTCTTTGGAACAACTAGCTGTGTAAAACGTTTACCATTCTGATGTTTATCTGACTGGAAGACACGATAAATGATACCTTTTTTACTAATGTAAGATACCTTGGAGTCGTCGTCTTGTCCTACCAAAGAGCGTATCTTGGCTAACGTCTCGTCTTTCTCCTGTGCTGCCTTGATGTCGTCAGGACATATCTCAGCGTCAATAATATCTGGAACATGAAGAAATTTAGTCTTCTTACCTTCCTTTTGAGCTTGTTGCCTTGTCACTACTGCATGCGCTTGATAAGGTGTCCAGTTTCTATCCGGATCCTTTGGATCTCTTGCGTTGGGGATGTTCCCTATGATCAAGGAATACAATGGATTTTCTAAACACCAAGCGTCTATTTCACCCACATAGTATGGAGTGTCTATTTTCACTCGCGCAACAGGTGCTTGAATTCTTGATCCATCCGCCAGAACACAAATTCGGTGATTTCCTGTAAGCTGAACATTATCTATCAAATCCCTACGAACTACAACACCGTTACAACCAGTGTCTCTAAGCACTGTCACAAAATGTTCATTCAACTTCAACACTGACTACCAGTTTACAAAAACTTATGTTTAGATTATAAATTGTTTTGTCGAAATTCCAGGATTTAGACCAATTTATTGAATAACTTGTTTATCGTATATGCAAATGACTATTATGTATTGTTAAGGAATCACTGTCTAATTTTGAGAGTATGCCAGGGCATCAACAATAGTGGGAAACATGGGATAATTTGCATAACGGGCGAAGCCCGTTATGCTTAAATTATCCAATGTTTCCCACTATTGTTGATGTCCCTGGCATACTCTCAAAACTAGACAGTGATTCCTTATATTTCCATTTCATTGTGAAATAAAATTGTAGATTTAGACTTTAAAAATGTAGACATAGACTATAATCACACGAGGACTTCCATGCCAATTTCAATAGTCCTCGCCCACTGACGTCAAACACAGAGACAACCGCACGAGATTTACATGCATATTTGGCCTCCTTAGCGTCAGACACAGAGACAGCTGCACACGAGATTTGCATGCGTATTAGGCCTCCTTTGCTGCTGACCTATCGACCTGCCTAATTTACATTCCGGCAGAATTATCAATAAATAAACTCCGACAACTTTCAAAGAGTTATCACAGAGAAAAAAATTAGAAATGGAAATATTACATTATAAATACTATCTACGGCGACCTTCGGGATATTCTTCTTAGCTCTAGCTCACTCTCTCACTTTCATCTGGGCCGCACTCCTCAGAGCGGGGCTCTTCGGAGCAACGTTCTAGGAGGGATCGAGAGACACTATACGATCACGAGCCACCTTAGGATTAGTATATATCTTTGCTTTTCACCACTATACGGTTCACGTTTGTTTTCTCTGCTAGTTCCAAACTGTTAATTAAGGATGTACAACACACCTACCCCCAAAATTTCCTGTCGTTTAATTTTCGTTTTTTTTGTATATTTAGTACATGACTATATCTACTGCATGTATGCACATTTTTGCCAAAATCGTTCGAGTAGTTTTTGGACAGGAACTTCCAAAAGTTACCCCCCTTTAGTTGTTTACAAGGAGAGAAAATTTTTAATCAATGAACTACTTAAACCTTGATTTTCAAAAAAGCCAGGTTAGATATAAATGTCAAATTTCCTTGACTTATTACTTTAGCCATTTAACACAGAAACAAAGTCATCTTTTTGATATACATATCATCAAAACAATTTTTAAAGACCTTAAACTGAAAAACTATGAATTATCTGAGCCTTGAAAATTGTGTATTTTTCAAATTCAATTTTTTTTGGTGAAAAAACCTGTCGTTTAATCTTGGTAAAAAAACCTTTATTTAGGTAGCTGGTAGTAAAAATAATCTTCATAATTTTTTGTATAATTTTTGTACGACTAGTTTTGAATTAATAGGGGAAAATTACCCCCACCCCCCTTCTCAATAAATCACATTCCCGCGCGTCTTTCAGACGGGGGTCGATCACTTTGTTATATGAATCTACAAATACACATTTAAAAAATTGAATTGGAATATTGCTTTTGCTACAAAAATATAGTAACTTACAAATTTAAAAGTTCTCATATGTAAAGCGTATCTAAATGTAGATATTTGAGCAATTTTTGAATACCCCTATCACCCCTACCCCTTCTTTTTTCGCGTCGCAGACCATTAGCATTTGACGAAACGTCTTTTACAATACAGTGCAAATATACTGGTATTTCGTCATTTGAATCCCGGAGGTATGCATCAGTTTTTTAATTCATGAATGCAGAATAAATATTGACTACTCTTTTTATATGCATCAGGAAAAAATTTTTGAAGGATTTTAGTGTTTAGTCCGTATATGTATGCGTTATGCATTCCATATCACATGAAACCTGGATACGAATTCAAGTTTTGTTGAACTTGAATGTGTTGATTTTTAATTTTATTTCTTTAATTTTATTTATCAAAAATGGTGTATGTTCAACTCTCCTGTGATATGAATGGAATAATTGTAGTTTCTTTCATGTCATAATTTCAAACGAGACAGTATGTGGCCGTGGGGATACATCGACATTAGCATAGATGTACACCCCTCATGATATTGTACGCATTCTTTCTTCGTCGCTTCTAAAGTTAAAATGAAAATTTCGTATTCGTCCACATTAACTTCAAAATATCAAACATTAAACTCTTAATCTATTTCAATTTATATCAAATCGCACATTGATATTTTTAAAAATCTTATAGGCTACGGTTTGTTTTGATTCGAGGAAATGCGAACCGACATTGTTGACGCTGCAATAGGATATTCATAAATGCAGATTAGATATATTTCAGTACAAGTGTACAATTCTTGTCAATTCTATACTTACATTGTGTTTATGAGGTCTATAGTATTCAATTCTCGGATTAATCAGGTCTTGCTGTAAATGTATCTGATTCTGTGGAAAACCGTGAATAAAGGGAGGAAAACAAACATCTCCTACATTTTCAGAGTTGTTCCTCTTTGATCAGTAAGGGTCTGAGAACAACATCGATTTTACAATGTAAAAAGTTTTTTTTTTGTTTATTTATTGTTGTTTTATTTAATTAAAGAAATAAAATACAATATTTATATCGTAAATGCACAAATTGTATAATGAAGACCATTAATCGGAATGCTATATAGCCAATTGTACATAATGAGAATTTCGGCAATGTAAAATAAAATTTCCAGAATTAAAAAAATGCTGCGCTTTGATCAAAATACAATTTATTGTATATGAAATGAAATGAAATAAACATTAAGGGATGGTATTTTATGTCTTGCTTTTTACGGAATTTAATCGGGTTAATTTAAAAAAAAAATTATTGAGTATGGTACGCACAATCACAGCCAAGCCCCATATCCCAATTTTCTTTCATGCTTGATATACACCGGGATCGTTTTACTCGTCGTTTTGACGCTTTATTTTTGACGTTAAATTTTACGTCACGTCAAACGTTCAATTGAAATCGCAAGAGTTATCTCCCCCAGTGTGTTGTACATCTTTAAATTCTAAAAAAAAAAAAAAATTATTTCTTTCTCATTGGTTCACATTCTTTTTTAAAATACCTGCATTCGTTTTTCATACATAGCGTTGTAAACATATATTAGACATTAATTCAAACAATTAAAAGATTCAGTTAAATTACAATAAACTACTTAAATTTTATTGAATATCAATTTCACATAATAGTATTTAAGAAATAACCGCGCTTGTGTTGTTTAGCAATTTTAATTGTTTAATATCGGAGTTTGAAAGTGAAACATATATCTACAAATATATTTCATCAATTATTCTGGAAATAATCATAATTCTAAACTAACACAATGCGAACGAAATTACTTTTCGCACTTGCGAGAAGAAAAAAACGAAAAAAAAATCATATACGAATTGACTTCTGTAGTTTGCATACGAATATGCGAGTTGGTTGGTTTACGAGTTAGTTGTAGTTCGCCGTAATTCAATGAATATTCATGAGGCGAGAAATATTGATTACGGCAAATATCAGGAATTAGGCCCTGTGTCCATCAACAAAATGTTTTCGAAATAACTTAAAAGTATTTGATAACTATGTTCATTTTATTTTCAATCATCGAAACAAGTTTACTTCCATTATTTCGATTCTACAAAAATCTCCGCTAGGATCCCCGTGTGTTTACATTTTGTTAATTCATAAGCCCGAGGCTGTATATAGCCACCATCTAAAAAAATAGAAAAGAATAAAAACAAAATTGAAAATTTAAATGACCTTGACATTTGAACTTGACAAAATATTTAAGGTCAAAGGCCAAGTGATCCTAGACGTCTATGACTTATATGTTTCAAGTTATTACTTGAAAAATATGATAAGTTTAATAATAAGTACAAAGATCTTCTAAAGGGTGATAACTCATATAAGGGGTAATCAGATCCTTTAGCACTTATTCAATGCAGTTATGCCTAAAGACCCTAAAGACATGAGTGCAGGTTTCGTGCCTCTACGGTTTACGGTTTCAAAGTAGTCGATATAACAATGTTTTTCGCATAAGGGGCAATAACTTTTAATAGGGTCAATCTTAAGGGACGAGAATGAAACCTCTGAAATACTTTTAAGAGTACATTTTTATAATGCAAAGACAAATTGTATACGTTAAACGACAAAAGACATGTAGAAAGAGCTTATAGTCTGCCCAACGACCGGAACGTCACTACTTTTTGCAAAATATCTCAAAATAAATAAATACGTTTTTATTCAACCTTTGTCCGATTGGTAGATTGATTTTTTTTTCCAAACTTTCAGCATTGATATCAACCTTCGAGATCATCCGATGTATTGGCAAATTCAAAGTCTACGGGGATTTAACATAATAAACTCGTCAATTAGCGTCTAGATAACGAGGCTGGGAACCAGTTTTTGAAAGGAGTAGTCTTCTTCCTTAAGTAAAATTCTGAAAAATCTCGAAAAACTCATTATTGATTTTAAATATTCTCATTCAAAATGTAACGATTTCTTTTAATTATACGAGGGTTGATAAAAAAATTCGCGAAATATCTCTTTATCTACAAAACCACAATTCAGATTAAAATGACATTCGGTACACACCTAGCCATACACAAGGTCTATAAATAGCATATGCTGAATAAAGTTTTTCTCCTTGTTTGTGACGTCACAATGTGAAAATGACGTTCCTTGTGACGAAAACAAACGTTCAACAAACGACTGTACAATTTATAGTATATCTTAGAAATCCCTCTGCAGTATCATATAATAAATTGTACACAGTTTATTCAGGTAAATTAATTCCAATAAATTCAATTAATGATTGGATTTATCGCTTCAGTAAAAATTATACTATTCATCTTGCCAAGTGAAAGGAAGTTTGAAAATATATGTGAATTAAGCAATTTGCTATCATGGACCTCCAATTTAAAGTAGCTATTTTTACCTACTTTTTATAATTTCTGCATTTTGCGGAACAAAGATCAAACGGCGCAACATGGTGAATACCATATCTTTTGATACAGTCACACTAATGATGAATACGACAAAATTTTGGCCAAAAAAATGATGACTTCCTGAATCGGCAATTTTAATTAGTTTCTATGCAAAATTAATAATATACGAAGTAATCATTTTTTGGATAAAATTTTGTCATATCCATCATCAGTGTGACTGTATTAAGAAATTTTGTGCTCATCATGTTGCGCCGTTCCTGCATTTGGCCACAAAATGCAAGTAAAGCAGAAAATAGGTAAAAATAGCTACTTTGGGTAGCTTTAAATACCTAGGTAGCTATTAATAGCTACGTAGGTAGAAATAGTCTTTGGACTGGACCTGCAAACGACCCTCAGTACGCCCATACATCTAAACCTCGTCTCCAAACCCCTTACGCACTGAAAGTAATTTATATTTACAAAAACCTAACCTAAAATACAACTGTAACCGGAAATTTATAACTGCAAACCCACTATACATTATTCGAACACTCTTACCGGCTAGAACTGCACAAACACGCTGCAATAATCCTCCTGGCAAGTTATATGGCTACCCGTTAAATATTCAGTGCTATATCTCACCGAAAATAATATTCGCCGCTTGTATAAGTCATGCAGGGGAAACAGCAAAAGTGGCACACCTCCGGCTGGTCACGTTACCGGACACCAAACTAGATCTGACCACCCCGACAAAACCGGTCCCTTTATATACTCGTGGCAAAACAGACTCAAATGTAAGAAACCCAATTAGAACAAAATTAAAATAATATATACAACAAAGAAATCAACTTCTTCACAGATGTACATTGAAATCGGAGCGGATTAGTTTAAAATATAATCAACATTGAAACCAAATATTGTCTCTTTTTATGGAAGTTATTGAATTAGATCGCAAACGTTTTGATCACCCCTCGTAATATATCTTTATAATTTAATTTTGCTTGTATTCTTGCCTCTCATTGGTTGATTTCCAAAAAGGAAAGCATAACATTTTGTATAATCTGGTTTGGTATGGGGACACATCCCCTTGACAACCAGCATAATCATCTGTATCCATCAATCCCCTCATTTCCAGTCCTTGGGATTCATGGAAAATTCCAGATTTAATGAATGTACCTTTATATTTCAAACAGTTACTCGATCTTACCTCATGTAAACAAGCATCATGGCTGCTAGATCTATGTATCAGTTTTTACCTCCCCTCGCTTCCCATCACTTCCGTTACTACGGTTGTATTATTGCGCGGTAAATTTGAACTCATAAAAACAACACAATTTTACATCCCCAGTTGAATAATTATTTTAAAATTAAATTATAAGGAATGACTCTAATTCTTGGCCAAATTATCGAGTATAATATGGTTTGGGTCAGTTTACGCTTTATAATCCGCGAATATAATATGGTTTGAGTCAGTTTACGCTTTTTTATAATCCGCTTCGCGGATTATAAAGCGTAAACTGACCCAAACCATATTATACTCGATAATTTGGCCAAGAATTAGAGTCATTCCTTAAATAGTATTTAAGTTCTATTTTACACTCCGACGAATTAGTCCGAATTTAAATGGAGTATGACTTGTAGATAACGGATGTTGACACGATGATACAACCTTGCCAGTGTTTAAAACCTAAATTGTTTATCCATTTTATGTCATTTTTGCTGCTGTTGTTGTTTTACTGGCTTATATACACAGAAGAAAGAAGTGTCTACATACCTTAAATCTGAAAAACTTTTACGTCGATTTTAATTTGCGTATCCGGGTCAAAATGCTGTTGATTAATTTTAAAGTTTCAAAATTTTTCGAATGACCACTACTTTGTTTACTTTTTTCTTATTGTTGAATTATTTTTAAGAAAAATAATTTTGCGAACGCAATGAACTCGCAAATGTGTTAAAATTCTACAGCAAAAATTTCCAGATTTACGGTATATGTTGAGAATATGTATAAGTTAAAACGAGTATTCTCATCTGCGTACTTGTTTTTCAAATCCTTAATATTTGCAAATATTTTTATAGCTCCAGAACTGTATAGCTGTCCTATTATATACTTAAAAAAACTCTTTCTCTTCTTTTAGCAATATTTAGCTTGATTTTGCTATTAGAAGAACAGCAGATTAGAAACTGTTGGCTAAAGCAAAGATGTATATTAAAAGCAATTAACATACTATAATATTTAAGATCTTCAGAGTATCTTGTCTCTTTTTAATAGATGTATAAAGAATGAAACCTTTAAGCTCTGAGACACCACATGTCTACATGTAACAATTTTCCTTCTAATCTCTCAAGTGTATATTTGTCCCTCAGCATCATCAGTATTTATGTTTTTCTTCTAAAATGTTTTTTTTCTTCCAATCAAGAGATTTTGACTGTAAAATTACACGTATTTTTGGGGGGCTCAAGCTTGATAAAAATAAAGGATGAAAGTTATGTTAAAGCATCCCCAGGTAGAGCACATTTATGTTTTCGTCAAATCATATGATCGCTTGGGGTAGGCTGGTTAAAGTTATGGGGATGTTTTGGACCACTCATGCATTTAAACTTATTAATATTAAACTGATTCTTTTTTGCTTTTTTCTAGCCATAGTACTTAGGTGAGCGATGTGACCCATGTGATATGATATATTTTTCAGTTTTACCTTCTGCAAAAATTTGTCTTGTTTTCTGCTATCAGCCTGAAAAAAATAGGGTAGGTAGGGATGAAAAATATTTCATTTTTTTATCCTTTTTATCCAAAAGTATTTTTGGATATGAACCAATACAACACAAAGTTAAATATGCCATAGGTCAACATTATATTTTTAAATCTTTTGAAGCACAACTCAAATGAATGTTTATGAAAGTCCGTGTTTAAAACGTATACAGGCATTTTATGAAATACAACTTGAATATATAATTGCTTACCCTTTGGAACATGACATTTCAAACAGTTCCCATTTCTCCCATTTCTTCCTCATACAAAACTATAAAAATAGAACTGGGTGCAAAAAAAACAGAGTACGTAAGGTGGCAGGAAACAAGACTTTTAATTTTTGGCTAAATATTGCATTTGAAAGAATGAACACACATTGTTCAAAGAAATGTAATAATAATGGAAGCATATTCTTGGATTTTTTTGTACTTTTTAATAATTACATGATAACATTTTTAAAGGTATATTCACAAGAGTGCGAAGGTATGATGGCAATGCAGAGTCGAGATATTGGGACAAAGACATGCCTGTCTGAAGAATACCATCCAGTGATCCACTCAATTTTTCAGAATTATGAGTCTGATTTCATCGTATGTTGGACCAAACAATAAGAATATTCTTCTGGGTGTTGTTAGTGTTCATCAATATGAATGAAAAAGATTTTACTCTTCCTATGTATAGATACGATCGGAACCTAAAAATGAGAATTGACCATGTTTACGATTCATGTTACATGTACTTGTACATGTTATATGATAAGCATGATCAGAATTTTTATTATACCATGAAACTTTACTTAATACACTACACTGACAGACTGCCTAAAAAAAATTCATGCACTAAAATCATTATGACGCATTTAAGTATGTTTTATCAATATTTTTTCAGGTCCAAAGTAATGATAGAACCAAAGATTATCTGATAGTCTGCAAATTGAGTGATGATTCCGATTGGATGAACCAAACAACACCATTTTCCTCAGAAACTTTAGGATAGAGACTATATCTCCATGTTCATGCATAGATGACTCTCTGATCAAATATCCTTAAAAATAATATAAGACGCACAATTTATTTAAATTTTCAAATATTTTTCTTTTTACTTTATATTTAAACGATGAACAGTGTAAACTACATTATTGGTTTATCCTGTAATGTCCAAGTCTGTAATGTTCAAAGCAATTGATAATTTTACAAGAACTTTTTAAAATATGCTTTCAAACAAGATATAAAAAACATGATCCTAGCAATAAGCACAGTAACATTTAACTTTGTATAGCAGGTCTGAATTCATGGAAAAATAATGATGATTTACTTTGCCTATTTTAGACATGTTGAGCTCTATAACTGATTGATATCTTCTATGAAATCATCATTGTTTGGGGGAGAGGGAATAACGTTTTTGATTTTCATCAAGTGGATCAACTACAATTTTATTTTCTCATACGCTTATTTGTTTATTTGATAAGTCTATTGGTTCCTTTAATTATACTTTGGTTAACCTTAATAAATTAAGCCCTGTCCAGAAAGCAAAATTATATATGTCTGTCAACAAATACTGACCTCCACACATCAAAATAATTCCTCAGCATTATACAATTTGAAAAAAAGAATCATATATACATGTGTAAATATATAAAACAAAAATTAATGTATCTGAACTAAGGAATTGTCAATAATGATTAAACATATTTCGAACATTTACAAATAGTCAAGGAAAAAACAAATACTTGACTGAAAATCAAACTCAAGATCTGCATTATAGATCATAAAATTAAACTAATCACTAAAATTACCTACAATATATCTTCAGGTACTTATGGCTGAATTTATATTATGTACATATTTGTATATTGTGCGTGTCTATCTTGAGTCGGATCAAGTGGAGTTAACGGATATGTAGTTCCATATTACGGCGGATATTCTTTCATATATTTGTGATTTGGTTATATTTTACTGCTAGAAATTAAAACAGGTCGACAGGTCGGCAGGTAAACATTTGCTTATATACAGGTCGGCAGATCCGTCACAAGTCGGCAGGTAGACAGGTCGGCAGGTAGAGAAGTCGGCAGGTAAAAATTTGCTAAAATACAGGTCGACAAATCCGTCACATGTCGGCGGGTAGACAGGTTGGTAGGTAGAGATGTCAGCATGTCGACAGCTAAGCAGTTTCTGGTCAGTCCTCGCACATTCGCAGGTACGATAAGGCTTCCCAGAGAATATTGTAGTGTACTCTGTGCATGAACTTCTCTGAACTACAAATGTATGACGTCATAATTGAAAATGACGTCAAGTCACTGCATATTTGAGCTGTAATGATGGGGAGAATGTCATAAACTTTACACCTTTATTTCATTCTGCATATAAAGTTGCAGAATTCTAGTTTAAAATAAACATGTTTTTATCACTTTTTTAACTGTAATATATCCGAGTTATATAGATAACCTTGCTTTGTTACTCTTGTTTAAGAGTCAGCGTGTTAAACTCCGTACGAAATTATACGTTTGACATTTACCCTTTTTTATACCCGTGGACAAAGGCACAATTCAAAATATGTGTGTAAAAGAGCCTGGCGCAGGTTGTTTATGAGGATTTATTTAACATCTTTTATGGAATTATGTAAAAGAGATTCCATTCTAACTGAATCTTGCTTGGGAAATATGTGTGGTGGCTTTGTTTTAAAACAGTTGACGATATTCGGGGGAAAATACCCTCAAATTTTCGGTAAGTTGAAGTTAATCTGACATAAATTGTTCCAAAGAAATATTATAACTTTTCCCAAGCACATTTCGGTTTCACAAGGATGCAACGAGTTTATTTATGTGACAAATGTAAATGATAATTGTGTTAACAACCTGCGCCGAAGCGATTTATGTGAAACATTTCAAAAAAGAAGAAATGACCGTCACGTGATCAACAAGGTCATGTGACATCGTAACAAATATGTTTATATACAGCCTTGGGGATCCTCTGTATGAATTTGGCGCACTGAAGTACATAACTTAAAAATAAAACTAAAAATCAACTTTGCAAAAGAGTGTTACGTTTTACATGCATAATAAGTCCGGGTAGCCTTAACAGTACTGCGTTATTCGACAGATTAGGGTTAATCTAGCATCCACCTGAGAGATTAGGGTTAGTCCTCGTGCATTATTCGCCTGATTAAGGTTAGTCTCGCATTCATCCGAGAGATTAGGTTTAATCCTCGCACATTATTCGACTTATTAGGGTTAGTCTTGCATCAATCCGAGAGATTAGGGTTAATCCTCGAACACTATTCTACTGATTAGGGTTAGTCTCGCATCCATCCGAGAGATTAGGGTTAGTCCTTGCACATTATTCGACTTATTAGGGTTAGTATTTGCATCAATCCGAGAGATTAGGGTTAATCCTCGAACATTATTCTACTGATTAGGGTCATCTACCTGCCAACCTGTCTACCTGCTAACCCGTCTACCTGCCGACCTGTCTATCTGCCGACCCGTCTACCTGACGACCTGTCTACCTGCTAACCCGTCTACCTGCCGACCTGTCTACCTGCATAACCGTCTACCTGCTGATCCCTACCCATCTACCGACCCGCCGACCTGTCTACCTGCCGACCCGTCTGCCTGACGAACTGTCTACCTGCCGGCCTGTCTACCTGCCTAACCGTCTACCTGACGACCTGTCTACCTGCGAACCTGTCTACCTGCCGACCTTTCTACCTGCCTAACCGTCTACCTGCTGATCCTGACCCATCTACCTGCCGACCCGTCTACCTGTCTACCTGCCGTCAACCAGCTGTGTACCTCTCTACTTTTTTTTATACACATATACTTTCCGACCGAACCATGCGTATGAATATACAATATAAATTATTGCGCCGAACTACTTTGTCCGTACTCTCCACTTGAGCCCTTGAGTCTTCATCAGGTAGCTTTATGGAATCTTACAATAAAATTCTTATTTTAAGAATTCATAAAAAGTAACATGCATTTTTTTTTGTTTTATAAAGAGACGAAAAAAGTAATCATAATTAGAAATAATTATATCAATTGATATCATAGTCTTTAATATTTGCATGCTGCATTTTAATTTTGTGCGTAGGGATGAGTAATTTTTCACATTCTGTTATATTTATGCATATAAATAGAATATATCCTGGGGTCTGATATTACCAAACGCCGATCTATGAGGGTGTTCTTGAAGGGCAAGGTCGAAATTCATTGGTGACGTAGTTTGATGCAGACAACAAATGAGCCATTCCAAGCAATAAAAAACCCTTATGTCAAAAATTTTCGAAATGACTTTGAAAAATGATCTAGAACCTTTGGTGAATATAATCTGTAAATATTACAGGTGTATCTTGCGCCGTTAAGGATTTACAGGTATTCAAGGTAGCCATCATTTATACAGCTTACGTCTTATTTTATAAATTTTCTGTTGTAGCGACGTCGACGTTTTCGTGACGTAATAAAAATATTTAAAAAAAACATGAATTAGTTATACGCAAAAGCTTGGTACTGTATTGCCATTCTGATGAATATGAATATGCTTAATTTTTTGTAAACATTTTTTATCTTTTTTATGAAAATGTTCAGTTCATTCTTTTCTGATATTAATTTAAAATATGTCAATGGAGTTCAAATAGTCCTGTGATTCGATTACTCTGAGAAAACATCACAAATTGATAGGTCTTTTATAAAGTTAAATTCACTTTCAATTTTACCGCTTAAATTCAGCCCAAATCTGTCAAAACCAGCAACAACAAAAATATTTTCGTTCCCATCATTTTTTTTTTTTTGATAATTGATTTTTCTTGTTTAACCTTTGCCTTCAAAAACACTAACCAAGAGACAGCATTAAGGGACAGAGGCTTGCACTTTTATTAATGACACGACATAAGGATTTTGTAAAGTATGGTATATCATAATCAATGTAGTTGATGAGTATCATTTATCCTTTTTATCTAAATGCTCAGCTACATATGCATTTTCTTAGCTTAATTATGTCCTAATTTGTTAAAAAATATTAGAAGAAAAGAGGGAAGGCTGCAATGAAAAAATAAATATATAAGTACTAGTATAAAGGAAATTTAGACTAGATATATACATGTCAAATCTGTAATTCATGAAAAGTTAATGTATACTTTTCAGATTTCAAATTATGAAAAAAAAATGATCAAAACATGACCTGAGAAAAAATGAGAAAATTCGTGAGGCATTTGATTCAGCTTTTCAAAAATTTGTATATTTTCTACTGTACATCAAGTGCATGTAATTAACATGATTAATATATAGAAGATTGCCAAACATACATCCCCATCTATATCTAACAACAAAATTATGAGAGTTGATCCTCTTGTGAAAGTTAGACTTATACTTTCTCAATATTTGAGTCAGTTATGCGATCCGATCTGGAGTTAAAAAAAAAAAAAACATACATGTCACATTTTAAGAAAAGTAAACCAGGTTGTTTTGAGGCAAGTTTCACAGTCCACAATTATAATATATCATGAAAGTCCTCTGAAAATGTACCATTTAGTCAAGATAAAAAAAATATTTTAGAGACAAAGAAAAACGTGTGAGTCAGGGGCCTATTCAGAGCAGCTTTTAAAGTCCTCGACACAAATTTACAATATTTGAGTACCGTTCTCATAGGAAAAAAAAACACATAAAGAAATAATATAGAAAAAAAACATGTTTTACGTGCGAAATCTGCACATTGGACTGTCTTTCGACTAAAATGCTTTTAACATATTAGTAAAATATATTCTATCCCAGTCTACCTAAAATTTTACACACATACAAAAAAGTTCCAATTGTGTTCAGAAGAGGGGGGAATGCTTGCCATTCTCTGTCACTTCTTCGAACATCTGACCATCCTTTCCAACTTAAAAGGGGTCCACGTGTTCTGAAAGTGGGGGAGGAGTTGAGTAGGTAAGTTTTGTGTTAGTCTTCTAGTTAAATTTACATGGAGGCCGGTCCTTCAAATGAGTCTGTATAAACCGCGGTCCCCTGTTGAGTCAATGCAGGCACGAAAGATCCCTCAGTGCTCAAATGCCCTCAGTGCCGAGCACAGGACAATATCTGCTGCTCTCCAACGCCATGTGGTGGCGTCTCCATATGAGTTTAAAAGAAATGTTCTAAATAACTTGTGAAACTTCAGGTGATTACGCTTTCTCAGAGTTAAAATTTAAATAGATTGATTGTTTGTTTGTTGTTAAATGTCCATATCGAGAATTTTTAACTCATATGGAGACGCCACCACATAAATCTGAAACTGTCCATATCATTATTTTATATGAAAATATGAGGATTTACTAACAGAACATCAATTGCGTCTGAACGCATGACAAATCAACTTTTGTTTACGTGTGTAGATTTACTTATGTGTAAATTTGCACACATAAGTAAATCTACATCGTATGAATGAGGTATAGAATTGACTTTTATAGGAGTATGCTGATTTGATTCTGTACTAATTGTATGCTAGTGTTTGATAACTAATAGATATATTTATATAATAATAACTTTTTTTAACCTTTTACCATTTTTTATATTTCTCCTTTATCTGTATCAAATTTTTTAAATACAATATTTTCTTCAAAGTACCATTTACTTTGGGTAAAATAATTATTTTCTTTTTATGCATTTGTATTATAATTGAGGTTATTTTAATTGAGATATTTTATAACACATTTATGTGCAGGAAGTATCATTTTCACCAAATTTTATTCTCCTTAAGCCCTATAAATAAAAAAAAATGATGTTCTATTCAGTTTCCGCAATGATCAATTCAATTTATCATTTCCTTCTTGCTCTTGCAGTTTATTTCAGTTTCATTTTCCATTAGAAAATTCGATATGAATAAAGCTAGTTCTCCAAGATTGATATTGAAAAGATCCTTGAATTTTTTTATTGAAACTTCGGTGTAGTTTTTCGAGATCAAGACTTCCAACAACAACCCCCCACCACTCCCTCCTTTTGCCTATAAGCAGACCTATTTTTGTACAGCATTAAAATAATAGTCGGCTCTTGATGAGACATTCAATTCAACCTTGATATATATTTACGCGGTTTTATTATATTAAGAATATTTTTCCCAATTTAACATTGATCGATGTAAATGAAAATGTACAAGTATTCCCTTGAATTTGAAAATAACACATACAATAGGGTCTGTGGTATCTCTTCAGTGTCTAATTCTTAATCCTTAAATTTTAATCATAACATGCTTTCAACAGATTGATTTCCTTAAGTGTATGCATACCCAAACTTGAGAATATAAACAAAGTTAAGGGGGAAAAAAGATGTTTTTATTTTCTCTATGTAAAAAAAAAAACGTTATAACTACACTTCTTCTGAAAACGATTAATGATAGTTTTGGGTTTCGTGTGGAGGGGGTTGAGAGATTATAATTATTTAATTCGTTTAAATCCAAACTGCTCAAGCAACTGTCTATAAAATATAAGACATTTCCATTTTCATGACAGGGGTTTGGATGTCAAGTACCGGAACCGAACCCCTTTCAGAAATAAACAAAGGTTACATAATTCTTATATTGCATTTAATCATTATTTTATTGATATTTATATAGATTATGCATATATTTCTTATTTACACCCTCTATTTGATCAATACTAACAATACTAAGGATACACGTTCGTTAATGCTTAAAAAATTATGTAACCTTTATTTATTTCTGATTTATTAACTTTTACAGAAAAGGGGTATTTCTTGACTGTTTAGGAAAGAGACTAGCTTTTAAATGTTCCTCAAAGAACCTAGGGGGAGGGGATCAGATCCTCTGATTGACTGGTACGAATAAAACGAACGTAATGACTTTATGGACAAAGAACCCTGGCGTAAGAATTTACTGACGAATAAGGAAAATTTATCATATTTTATGTTTAATGTTGGAAAATTATTTGGCCTCGATCCTAAACACTGTAGGAGAACCTTTGGGTGTAAAGAAAAAGTTGACTATTGCCATCTACTGGTTGACGTCTTCAGCAAAAATAGAACGATTTGAATCTTTTAGTGTTTGAAAATCTACAGTACATCAGGTGTGTGCAGCCATTATAAGATATCTGCTTGAATATTATAATTATGTATTTTCAAGGAGAATGAAAAGGAAAATGAAAACTAACA
This sequence comes from Saccostrea cuccullata, assembly GCF_032062105.1. Classification (NCBI taxonomy): domain Eukaryota; kingdom Metazoa; phylum Mollusca; class Bivalvia; order Ostreida; family Ostreidae; genus Saccostrea; species Saccostrea cuccullata. The sequence continues at coordinate 107,840 of NW_026926151.1, read as the reverse complement.
ATCTCAAAAATAGTTGAACATTTCAATTCATAGGTGAATTGAAATTAAAATGAACCCCCGACGATAATTATGCATTCATAGTGGGATCAGGTGCCAAGGACGATGCGTACGAATGCCTTCTTTCAACGAGTCAACTACCGTTCATGGTAGCTCAGTTAGTAGAGCGCTTGATCGGGAGGTCGTGAGTTCGTATCTCGGCCGCGATTGACATTAGTCGATAAAAAATGGGTAGCAACTGTTCCTTCGCCATGCACTCGGCACTTTGAAGTGAAAGTTGCAGGTCCTTCGGATGAAACCTTGAAAATCCAGAGTACGTGTCAGTGGCAGGCGTTGGCAAGATGAAGATCCCTCACTGTAAATGGCCCTGAGTGCAAAGTAAAAGTCAAAACTTTAAGCCCGTTATTTGCATAATATGACGTCTCCATATGAGTGAAAAATTCTCGAGAGGGACGTTAAACAATATTCAATCAATCAACAAGTTATTTGAATTTCATGTAATATTAATTTCTATGTGAGTAGCTTGCCTGAATTAAAAAAACAGAGACAGGCAGAAGAAAGTCATCAAGAGTTCAACGGTAATGGAGCCAGAGCGATTGATGGAGTGCATGTTCCTATCATAGCTCCGGAGCATCCCCAAGGAGACAATTTGAAAACTGTATACAGGGTTATTTTCGTCCTTTCGCACGTTTGCAAATAATTTTGCCCCATTTTAAAATCGTCCGGTCAGAGTTTTGTGTAAGAAATTTAACGGTGTTCTATGAATTTGCCCTGTTTTAATCTCGTTCACCTTCGAGTAGTGCGAAAGGGACGAAAATAAAACGGGGGCGAAGATTTCCCTATAAACAGTAATAAGGACACTACTTACCACAGCTATATCTTTAAAAATATAAACATAGGTTTGCCAGAAAGGGTGCAAGATGCCCTCGTTTTTGCAAATTCGAAAATTGATATTGGCTCCTTGTTAACACTTTTGCCTTTTAGCCACCATGTTTACCGATTGATATTTTACATGCCAATACATACACAATCGACAATCACTTAAAATTGAGATTTATGCAATAAACAAAACCAAATGCATACATAAGTAAATTTGCTGCGTGTTCTTTTTTAAGTATACTTTCTGAATTGGAGTTAAGTAATTCAATAAATTTTGCCATACTAGGTCTTACATAATGATAATTTTTGATATATTTTTCTCTTAGCTTATTATAAAAGTTACAAATTAAAACAAAATGATATTCGTCTTCTATTTCGTTCAATGTACAAAATATACATTTCTGTTCACTTGTGGAACATCTTTTGTCATATCTACCAGATTCAATGCGTAGACAATGAGAAAATAATCCAAGTCTAGTTAATGCATTTCTGTGTTTTTCATAATATATACAATTAAGCTATTCAGCCTGTTGTATGGAAGGGCTTAGATATTGTAACAATTTAAGAGGATAATATTTTCTATGACGTTTTCGATACCTACTCTCGGTTTTTGGAAAAAAAAAACCCCAATCGGCTGTTATGCATAACTTTTCTAAATCAAATACATAAACAAACAATATGGGCAATGGGCAGCCAACAACGAGCATGCCCCAAATCAAAAGCACATACAACATAGCAAGGTCATTATCAAAGGTCTAAGTTCATATAGGGTAGGTCAAAGTTCATTCACGATCAAAGTTCATAGTTCACATTTTAGTGCAATCAAATAAGAACAAAGTTCACAACATCAAAGTTCAAAGTTCACCATATATATATATATATATATAGAAAGCATTGACTCTGGGAGATGCAGATGTCAAAGCTTACAATATAATTACCAAAATTCCGTTTATACGCCAAAAGTTCTTTGAGATGAGGATCAGAATGAAACTCATCCAGGGAACTCCGCCACCATGGTGGGGGTAGAGCGGCATATACGAACAGACATACCCTGGACCCATGCTAATTGGGAAAGCAGGATTGACCATGCGCAACGATAGCCTCAAGTCCCTCCTGGAGAGAGTTTAGAAAAATGTTATTCCCCAACGAGGACAAGTGTACCCCATCCTGTAAAAACAAAGCTAGATCAAGTTTAATGTCTGTATGGCGGATTATTGCGCCCCCAGATTGCAAGACAATTGCTGCTATACCAGAATTAACCCGTTTGCGTGCATTTTCCATTACTTTTAAATTTGCTGAATAGCGCCATTGAAGACGCGGAAGTATAAATGACCATATCATCCTAATGTTTCAAAAGTGATTCTTAGAAAATAAAACCAACTGCTTTGCAACAACCCTTATTTTTCTGATCGACACATTGCCCAAATCATCCCCCCACAATGTATAAGAATGAAATTAGGTACAGGGCCCACCATTTCAAGAGTTGTAATCTTTTGTTTAGTTTTACGTAACTGGAGGCCACTATAACCCTGCCACCACAGGGAAATGCGTTTTCTTTTTAGTGTCAAATTTGTACCACCTGGTCTTAATACAGCTTCAAAAAAGGCGTGTTTGATAATTGATGAACCCACCAACCATATAGTCTGTGTATCTAAAATTAATTTAAAACTTTGGTATGCGAATGTAGGATTTGTAAGAATAAGATTTCCAACGACCAGATCTCTGAATGTGATGTGTTGAAAATCCTTTTATCGCGAGTTCAGTACTCGCACCGATACGAAAAGAGTGAGATTTGTATCCCGAGATACCAGGCAAATTTAGGTGTTTTACTGCCTTACAAAGTACCCCCGCGAATTGATATCGAGTGAGTGCAGATAAATTGAAGTGTCGAAATAATGGACCTGAACCCTCTGGACGGATGTTGACATATTTGGTAATGAGCTGAAATGGACATGCTACACCACCCTGCCTATCTATTTGTAGTACTGTGCCTTTACCTAACTGGTCCGTTTTCGAATACTGGATGGTCAGTAAGAGAGATTGCGTTTCGTGATTAATGGACAAATTGTCGATTTGAATTGTGTTTCGTTGATCACCTTCTCTTGTATTAACTGTTAATTCGCCAACTCTTAAAAATCCATGAAAGGCCAGGGAGAATGCAGCCGAGAAAAGAGCTGTTTCAAAAGCATTGGTACATATAATGGGCTGAACTTGAATAATATTTAGCAAAATTGTTTTCGTTATTGGCAATCTAGTATCTGCTTTATATTTCAAACGTTGCAACAACTTTGTAACCAAGAACTCCGGGGTTGGATCGTGATCACTTTGCAATTTACAATGAAATGAATTGGCAGACAAGTAAGACCTCACGGTACCATATGCAAGGCCGGATGATGATGAATGCAAAACAAATTGCACGACTGAGTTTAATGTAGGGGGCCACGGCGTGCAATCAAGGAGTCTACATACTTTGTAATAAGCTGCCATTCCAGCACGATGAGATTTATGTGTGTTTTCAGATACTGAGGAGTTAAAAGTATAGCAAACTCAGGCTGGAGATGATGTTGCAGAATGATAAGGGTACTGGGCAAGGGTGTGTCCTGGCATGTAAAGCTGCTTGTCGGAATCTGGCCCACTGCTTACGAGAAATTGAGTAAGCTACTTCATTGTCTTTACTTTGTATGTAAACTGCACGAAACAGAATGTTATATTTCATAGAAGCAAGTACAAATGATCTAAGTAAGGTCATGACCCGCTCTGATTTGGAAGTGAGCTTATTTATTATAGCGACTACAGCTTGATTATCTATAGGGAGAATTATCTTTTTATTAGCTAGTTTGTTACTACATAAATAGACGGCCAAGACCACCGGAAATAACTCTAGAAGGGCAATGTCTCTAAGTACTTCATTGGACGCCCAAGTTTCTGGCCAAGGGTAAAAACACCATTCCCCATTGAAATAAGCACCACAACCTAAGTAAGACGAACAGATAGTATTTGTTACAGTGATGTCTTGCGTTGAACACCGAGATGGTGTAAAATACCCTGTAGCTCTAGGCATTTTGAATAGGGGATCTTAACTAGCATATGATAAGTATCTATCTCAAAACCTAAAAACGTCATAACCATAGTAGGGCCTTCATATTCGTCCTCGGCAATAGGAACACCTATTTCATCACAGACGCCTTGAAAATTCGACATAAGTTCTTGACAAGAATGGGCATCCCTCCCAGCAAATATAAAATCATCAAGATAGTGATCAATTGTTGATGTTTTAGAGCGCTGTATCGCAGCTCACTGCAAAAATGTAGAAAATTCCTCGAAAACCTTACATGAAATGGAGCACCCCATAGGTAAACATTTGTCTATGAAATAATTACCCTGAACTTTAAAACCAAGATCAAAATCGCCGGGAAAAATTGGGAGAAGTCGAAATGCCGATTTTATGTACCGCTTACCTATGAAAGCCCCCTTTTCTAATTTAGCAATCATCTGAATTACTGAATCAAAGGATGAATATTGTACAGCAGTTTCACAAGGATCTATGTAGAAATTCACACTACTAAACTTCGGAAAAGAGAGGTGCGTTATTAGACGCCATCCCGAATTATCTCCATACGGCACTAACCCAATTGGAGATAACCTAAGATTAAAAATCGGTATTTGCGTGAAAGGACCCTGAATCCTCCCCATTTCATTTTCTTTGTCGATTTTCTCTTTTTAAGTTCATTAGGATGATCGTCCGCGGATTTCAAATTATTACACTGAATTGGTAATCTAGGCCCATGATAATGAAGTTTAAACCCTTGAGAGAAACCTTGAATTAGCCGATTTGCTACGATTTTGTTAGGATAGTTGACGAGACATTTTTTATGGGCGTGTACATTAATAGGCGTTGAACCTAGACGCCATAGATTGCGGGGTGCGGAATCTTGGTCTTGAGTAGGTTGGGCGCTGGGTGTTGCTATTGGAATACCCCTTATAGTTGGTATTTGCATTGGTGGAATACCCCCTATAGTTGGTATTTGCATTGGTTGTTTGTGGACGATAACTTGACTGTACATAGAATTTTTGGTCTTGATTTCTCTCTCTCTCTCTCTCTCTCTCTCTCTCTCTCTCTCTCTCTCTCTCTCTCTCTCTTTGTTCTTGATTTTTTCCTGTATTTATTTATATTTAAATATTTAGAAATATTTTTGTTTTACATAATTTTAAAGTTCATTAATGTGTGTACGCGAAGTTGGGATATATTTATATATTCTTATCGGGAGAACAGTTATTATTTGTCATTTTATTTTTTATTTCTTCATTCTGATTTATATTAAACTCGCTCCATAATTCACTTCTACACCATTAGATACGATGAAAATCAATTTAACATCTTTCCCCTTCTTCTATTTTTGTTTTCACGTTATAGATTAAAAAAATGAATGCCTAGAAGCCCAATGTTAAATAACCTGGGATTTCTCGGGATCGTCTCGGGATCGAAATTCAAAGAGCAGAATCAAGGAACTAATTATAAATCTACGTCGAATGTAAAGTTGAAATTTGGAAAATGTATCAATGTTCTCCATAATGTCACTGTATACATGTACAGTGTACATGTATCTATCGTCGCCAAAACAACAATGATCGATTCCACAATTCCATTACTGTATTGCAATATACAAGATGCGGGGCTTACTGGCGGCTAGATTAAATTGGGGTCCCCTTCACGCATCAGTGCGTAAAGTGATCCCAGAAAGCGAACGCTGGGTTCGCTCCAGCGGACTCTGGGCTGACCACCAGCGAACGCGGAGCGAACCCGGAGCGCACACAGAACGGTCCCAACATTTCTGAAAGCGAACCCGAAGCAGACCCTGAGCGAACCCGCGAAGCGAACCTGTGGTCCGTTTCGGTTTCGCTCTGGTGTTAGGTTGTGTTCGAACGGTACTGTCGGATTGAGGTTTACGGAGCTTAAATGGGTTAAAGAAAATTATCAGACAGTTATTTACATTTTACATAGTACCCGGTTACTCGATCGTAAAAACGGCTGATTAATTGAAATCTTTAGAAAAAAACTTAAGGAGTGGAGCTTATTTCAACTTTAGTTATACAACATAAGATAACTAGGGGCAATTTACGACCTATAAACCGCGAAGTGGTTTATCATAAAGCGTAAACTGCCCTAAGATATATTATATCGTATAACATAAGTTGGAATAAGCTTCATTCCTTATAATTCAATATCAATGTAAGCAATAAGACAATTTTTCTATTTTTTGTTACTTCGAAAAAAGGCTTCAAATATTGCATATTTTAAAAGTTAACGTTAAGCGAGTAATACTTTTTTGACCTAACTCATTGTTACGTAGGCAAGTTATGTTATACAAAATAGATAAAACCCTTTAACCAATCACATGACATGTTACAACTAGAATTAATTTTTTTAGAAATAGCCAAAGATTATGTTGAAAGTCATTTTGCGTAGTGGGTTTAGTATGTACAGAAAATACAAGAAACATATGAAATAATATAAGATTAGCGACCCCAACAACATCCCCACGTTCCCTCTTTTGGCTAGTTCAATAATCAAACATGCATAACGGATTGTCCTCCTTTTGCGTTTTTAAAATAGATATGCAGCACGACTTTCATTTCCTTGCATTATTCTAACCAATTCAATATCAAATACTGCAGGAAAATATGTAACATTATTTTATCATTTTCACCTTATTTAGTATAATTGCTGACCTACAACATTGTAAAAATTTTACACTTTTTTTCATTTATCAATGCTTTTGAATATATAATATGTATCTTACGTTGACATTCAATTTTCAATAAGACGAGTTTGGTCACGTGATAAGGCTATCTAGCGTATGGAACACCAACTGCAAAAAACATTGGAGGGAGGGGGGGGGGGGTCATAGAGAGGGATAGCGAGAAATCTTCTGTTCTATTATTTTTCTTTTGAACTCATAATAATTCTTCCTGCATTAAATTCATATTGCAATGAGTAGTAAACTTCAAGTCAATGTATTCAAAATTAGCAATTCAATCATCAAAGGCGGAGGGGGGATACTTAGTTTCTATTTTCCTGCTTACTTCCATTTTTGATTTTTATTTCAAATCAACTCGAGTCATAATTCTGTTTAAATTACACACAGGAAAAGAACATTGAAAATAAATTGCAAAGTGAAAAGCAAGCCGGATATTGTACCCAGACATGAATATGGCTTTTTTCCTTTCGAAAACTGATTATAAATCAACTCTATTTTAAGAGTTTGTAGGGAAGAAATAAGTTTGGAACTGACATTAGATTTCCTGTTTCTGAATATGCAGCAATATTGGTTTATGAAGGTCAGTTGACACGATCCTCAAATATCTGCTTTTCTGTCTCTTTGTGATTTAACAAAAATATTTATAATTAGTGTTATTTTGCTCTTCAAAAGAGTGTTTAAATATCATAAAAAAGAATTTTGATATTGGCAATTCTAAATTTTTCCTATCACCTGCATACGGAGTATATATATCTCATTTTATTCGATACGCAAGAGAATGCTCTACATATGAACATTTTCTAAAACGAGGTAAACTATTGACAAGCAAGTTGATGAAACAAGAATATCAACAGTCTCGTTTAAAGTCATCACTCAGCTATGTTAAGGAAGGTCCTAGTTCGCCTTCCTTGCACACTGTATTGGAAGTGTGATTGTGACGTCATTGAAATTTGACAAGCCACAAAAATTAATTAACGACATGATCACGCGTAAATAACAACTTGAATTTATTTATATTATCAATAATTCATAAAATCTCATAAAATTACAATACTTGATAGCAATACAGTCGAGTAATAGAAGAAAGCCATTCGTCAAATATGACATCATCAGCCTTGACATGACGCAGCATAGGTGATCCAGAGGCCTAGATTCGCTGGTTAAATAATTTACAAGAATGCTTAAATAAATATGATACCATTGCTAATTTTTAGACCTAATCATTAAAACTAAAAGAAAATAATTCATTAAATACAATTTGTATAGAATGTGAATTTATCTAGTAGCATTGGAGCTGCCCAGGGACAAGGAATGTAGAGAATATCACTAAAACGATAAGCGTATTCGTGATTTACATCAAAAGTGCAAGGGCATAGACTATTTTGTTTGAGCTGAAATTTGGAATATTTAATGCTCATATGGTGTTTATTTTGAAAAGTGCTGGGAGCTGATCTTGGTCTGCATAACATTATTTTTATTTATAACAGAACTTAAGCGAAGTGGAAATTTTTAGCTATTATAAGCATTTACAGCAAAATTTTCAGTACTTCGTAAACAGCACAGACTAGCTCCCAGCACTTTTTGGGTAAATGATATAAATATCTTTTAATGTGTATCAATTTTTTCATGAAAAACAAGCGTATGCCCTTGCACTATCCTCATTTCCTACATTCAGCTTAACAATTCTATTTCTATACAAGTCATGTGAACAAACAGCTGATACATGCGATATAACTGGTAATAACTGCGGCCCGGTCCTATCTATTATTGATAGCTATATTACATTTTCTACAAGTATTTAGTTGCTTTGTAATATTTTTTTAAAAGAAGTAATACATATTAAAACGGCGAAAAAGGTCAATTTTTCCATATCGGTCTTAAAAATTGCTGAGCATTTCAAAAGTTCTATGGCCGATGGCCTTGTCAGCAAATACAATTAATCATTGCGTCAAATGCTGACTGACTTTTTTCATACTTACATGTATTGTTAGTCTATTATTTATACACTGAATTGACGACGGTTTTTTCCTTTATTTCCTGATCATGACAAGGAGGACACGGCAGGTGTGACCGGTCGGCAGAGGATGCTCACTCCATGGCACCTGATCCCACCTTTGATGTTTCGGAGGTCCGTGTTTGCTCTGCTCTTATTTTGTATTGTTTTATGGAGTTTGAGATTGAACATTGTTCGTTATCTCCATATCCTTTTATAGGATAATAAACAAAGACCATCCCACGAAACCTTCCAAAAATTCCATGTAAGGTACCTCAATTTTTTGGCGAGGACGCTTTTTTTTTTAGTAGAAACACTTCAATGATAAATTCTTAAACAGATAGGTCCCATCGACGGACAGTCACGTGCATTTATTGTGTATTGGATAATTGTCATGGAAAATTTTCAATATCGTAAGGACAAACCCTGGTTAAATTGATAAAACATGTAATTAACTGTCTCTGCTGCTTTGTACTTTTAAGAAAGTGCTGTTTTAAATAAAATTTGCATTTTATTACAAAAGATAATTCAAAGTAATTTGGCTGATATCGAAATAAGTTTGACCTTAATCCAATCTCTCGATCTAAGGAAGTAGCAGCACTTTTCATGTTAAGGAAGTAATCCCTTATTTGTATTCAAAAAAATGGTTAAGATCAATTAAGTGCACTCTTCTAAAAAAAGCGATATAATTAGGCACTTCTGGATAGATTCGAATTGAAATATGCTAAACCAGTACAAAACACGGTAAAATATATTAATGTATCCCTGATTATTATTGAACAATCGCACTAAACATTTTTTTTTTTCATTAATAGAAATTCAATAGTTGTCTAAAATCTGTCAAGAATATTTTTATTCTAAATAAGAAATTTTCTTCTTTCAAAATAAGAAATACTTGATTTGCTATTGACAGCACATAAAATACATTTGTTTTACCAAAATGACATCATGCCGATAAGTTTGTTGCCCAAGATCCTTGCTTTGTTTTTATCTGCTGTATAGAATTTATGCGTATTTTATAGAACTGTTTTTATACGAATTGATAAGTTTAGTTGTTATTTGCTAACTAAATCAGCTGAACAGAGAAGACCATTGTGTAAAAAAAGACATAAATATGTATCTGTAAAAAAAAATTAAATAAGTCCTAGACATCCAGTTTTTCTCCATTAGAAAATATAAGATCCGTCATGATTTTATTTTGTCAATTTTATACCAATAACCTTTCTTTTCCTCATAATAAAGTTGGATTATAATTTGCACTTTGCTACGTATAAAAGTTCAATGTTTCTCTATTTACAAACTTAGATCCTTGACACAGAAATGAATTATTTTGGGTCTTTTCCGCATCACACTTACAAATGTACCATATTAATGACGTCATATTTCTAGAATGGTCCTCCTTCATGCTAATATTCTTTAATGGTTTGTTACATCCGTCTGCTGAACTCTTGTTAAAGCAAATTTAATAACTTTTTAAGAACATAATTTTTTTCGGGCACAATAAAGCCCAAACCGTACATTATTCTGTATTGCCTTTTCTGAAGCTGACCTTGAGCTACCCGGAATGACGCTTAGCCAAGGTCATGGAACATCCTTGGATCATACAACTTCATTCCAGGTATGTTTTAAACGATTTTGTATAACTGATGTATAGCTCCGACGAGAAAAATATACCTTTGTTTTCATTGCCACTGAAAAAATGCAAAAATTTCCGTGTTGTGATTAGTCTTCTAGTACCACTTACTCCCTTTTGCTCCCTTTGAGTGCACTTATATTGACTTACAAACAGAAGTGTCTTTTAAAGATACTTTAAGCTAAACAATTTTTTTCTTTGATACATTTGTATGCCTCATATTTTATCTATGTCAATCAATTCATTAAATCTATATAACAAAATGCTACTGACAATGACTTATTACAAAAATTATGTTAAAAGTTATATACCAGATATGATGAAATATATAAAGATCAATACCATTTCAAAATTTTCTTCCGATGCATTCAAAGAAGAAACTTATATAGTGTTTGTGTTGAGGTCAAATTGCTTTTAACGTTTAAAGATGATAATTTAATGTTGTTTACGTCGATTTCACCTGGTATAATACAATGTACTTAAAGTAGTTTATTCATAACGGGTCAAATATTTGTGAATGTCGCCCAAAAGCTATTTATTACTTATTCAAGATTAAAAAGAATATGGTTCTCTTATTTTGCAAGGCAAATATATTGACAGATTACCAAAATCTCTACAAATCTAGTACCCCATTTAAAGTCAACAATGAATAAAAGATAGTCATAAAAAAGTATGCATAACTTCCCGTGAAAATTTTGCATTATTTTGCAAAAAAAAGCAACATTTATAAGCATTATGTCTCGTACTTTGTATTTATGTAGAAATAAAAATTCAAAGATGCATTTATATGTAAATACAAATACAGGTAAGAGAGCGCATTTTACTCGAAGAGGAAAAAACAAGATCCATTTTTCTAACTTCTAGAACAATGTCCTCTGTAAGTCCCGAAAATAATGGTTATAAACAAGGTAAGGAATGACTTCTGATTTTCTTTAAATAAAATACGTACATAAAGCATAGTAGAGGAGAATGAGAATTATTGATATATAATATAATTAAAAAGACTAGCGAGGCGAGGAAACACTCAAAGTACTGGAAAAAATTTGAATTTTTCTTTTTTAAATATGGAAGTGATGTTAGAAATTCAAATTCACCCTTTTGTTTTACATTAAACATATGATTGAACTTCCATGATATAAAATCATTAAAGAAATGATTTTCTTTTTCCTACAAGCTAATTATGACCCAATAAAATGTCCCATATTTACTTTGGAATAATATTTAGGACTTCAAAAGTATGAGAAATGTGATTTTTTAAAGATTTTAAAAAAAAAGACTTCATATCTAAATATGGAAGATGTGAAGAGCTGTAGGCACTGCTTTCGTATAGAAGCAGCGTATTTTTTTTAGGGGGGTGGGGAGGTGGCAGCCACGGTTAACACTTTTACATTTTTTATTACGCATATACATGTATGTAAGGATTCCTGTCATACTACCCAGAATCAATTTCTACTGCCTTTTAAAGTTCTATTGTTCATTGCAAATCTCATTTCTGAAATAGCTCCGCCCATCAAATTAAGAAACCCCGGCCACTGGGACTGCTATCTTGGACTAATTGGACCGCTCTGGGACTGCTGCTGGACTGCTCTCGAACTGTCGTGGGATTGCTCTGGGATTTGCTGTGGGACTGCTTTAGCAGTCGAAGTCCTTTAAAGCAGTCCCCGGGACTGCTTTGAGGCTGCTTTGTGTCAGATTTGGTCTGGTTGGTACTGTAAATTATTTGAGTATGATTTGTCAAAAAAAAAACATTTGTTAGCCCCCGATTGATGAAACCAGACCCCAGCATAGCAACGACTGCGCAGAATGCTTGTATTTTATTGTTATATCTATATGAATTGAGCATCAAGTATAAATTAATAAATAAAGTATGTTGACGATAACACTCAAACTTTTCACCCCTCTTATACATAAAAATTTTTTTAAAATGTTAAAAAAATTTGCGGGTTCAAATTCCCCTGTGGGATGCAGAGACCAGTCTTTTAGAGGAGACTTTATAAAGTCCCATGTCGCGGTTGGTGCTGGCACGAAAAAGATTTCTCACTACTCTTTGGAACTGAGTGTTGAATAAAAATCAAACTTTGAAGCTCTCCAGTGGCAAGTGGTGGCGTCTCTATATGAGTACGAATCTGTATGGGGACCTAAAACAACAAACAAAACTTTCTTTGCTGTAAACTGTGATACATCAAAATTTGAAACTCTAGATACGTGTCATGGAAAAGCTTAATTTAGTTAATTACCTTGATCATCTCTTCCCCTAGGTAACATCGATTAAATTCTTTCAAACTGCTGCCTCTCCTACAGTTTTAATCGTATTTCGGTATATATCTTCAAAACATAAACTTCAATAAAGCATGTCATCATAAGCATTGATTACTAAATTTTATTTACAGTGTTACCATGGTATCTGGAAATAGAAAAATGCTGTGAATGATTTTTAAAACAGTAATAGTGTTCTGCTTACAGTTTTGGTCTGAGATAACTTTGCAGACAATTAGACTACACTAAGATCAATAATTCTATTTATTACATACTAAGTAATAAATACAGGATTTTTGCATACGCGATATGCCTGACGTCGAAAAAGCCGTATCAGCCCTGCAGGGCTGATACGGATCAATATCACACCCCTCCTTAATTAACCCCTTCACTTCCGTACCAGTCAAATTGACCGGTGGCGCGTTAAAACACGACTTTGCGAAAATAAGATCTCCGTATATAATTTATGGTAGCATGAAGGTATATAAGCTATATATCATCTTTTTGGAAATTTTCTCTACTTTTTAAATATCTAAAAAGATTATATCTTGATTGCCGGTATTTAATCGATTCTACGTTGTAAAGACAAACGAGACTTTTTGAAAATTGCGTAATTTTCCAAAGCGATTGCCGATTTTCCAGACGATTGACAATGTTTTTCCTGATTAACTGTATAAGAAAGCATGGTATATTCTTAAAGCATATTTTTTCTACCTTTAAAATATGTTAAAATTATTGTTATTACTTTAAGGTATATTTTAAAAACAAGACTTTTCTTGCACTTATGTGTTTTTTTCTCGATTTTATTCGTAATATTTAAAAAAAAGCTCAGTTTTACGTTTATTTCTGTGTTGAAATAGGGAAAACAAAATAAAGCTGGTAAAAGTAGAAAAAAATTTTCTTTCCAACAAGCCCCTATAGGTCTTCATACGCTCAGTGTTTTCTTAATTACGATAATTTGAATTTGTGACCTTCGCATAGTTTTTATGGGAAAATCGGTCAATATGTACATGTAACGTCAAGGTCGATATTGTTGCGTCTTACTAGAAACAACAAATTCTTTTAAAAGACTTTTTTGACCATTTAAATATATTTTTTACTGAAATAAATGCATAATACAAAACAAAACAAAAAAAAAAGATTTCAAAAAACAAATATATACTTTCGTCCTGCCTTTTGTGAAGTGAATGTTGATTTATTCATCATGATGTATACATATTTCTTGAAGTGATATACAATATATGATAAAAATTGTAAATTTCCAAAACGTTGATCTTTACTAAAAAAAATCAATCAGATTTTAATATTGTTGTATTTTGTTATACTGTATACTTATTAATTTGCAATTTATTTAGATCTATATTTAACAATACAAAAACTCGTATTTATAATTATACGACTCATTACTGTATTACTTGATATGAATTGAAATAACCACGTGTTTCCGCTGTGGTAGCTGTAAACAAAAACATGATCCGAAATCTGAACGTCAATTTTCATGATTATTTCACGACGAAGATCCTCACATCAATGAATCAAATAATAGGGAAATGCCTTTGGTATTAGCAGGTGAGAATACGTCGATATTGACTGAAAAGTTTTAAGTTTAAAACGCATTAGTTCACGTTCAAAAGAAAACTAAACGTACACATGTACTAGATATTTATGTTTCAGTGTGCGTATTTCGTATCGTTCAGCCAATTTTGCATTGCTTTTGAACTTTGATGCTTTTGACAATCACTCGTAAGTTCAAAGTAAAATCAAAGTTGTCATAAAAATGGATCGTTGTTTTCAGTATGTATGTACCAGTGTGTACATGTATCACTTTCACATTGAATTTTTAGGGTGCTTTCACCATATACAACAATACTTTCATCTGTGAATACCCACTTTCTAAGACCACCATGAACTACGAAGGTCAATTAATATGTAAGGACACCAATAAACAGGTAAATTTTTGTTTTGGTATTGGAAATTTCTGTATTTCTAAAATTTCAAAAAATAAAGATTAATTTCATTTGTGTCATTCTCATGATATTGCATTCATACAAGTTTATAAACATTTGATTTATATTTTGAAAAATAAGTGTTTGAAACACATAATACTTATGATGCTTGATTAGTCATACAGACACATTATTTAAACATGTAATATGTATCTGAATGAATGGGGAGATATGGAACAAGATGTTTTTATAGACTGCTTAAGTATTTCCAATCTGCATAAAGTATGTGGTTAGAATTTCAATTTTCTCAATTTTTCAGACACTTTTCAATTATGGCACGTCATATACATGGGTGGGTCAAACTCACTGGATGGTTTATCAACACTCCCATGCTCACGAACAGCTTTGCCCCAGGAATTTTGCCCTGAAGTAACATTGCAGTCTGTTGTCTCCTTTCTTTTTACAACCCTGGCAGCCATGCAGGTATGAAATCTATGAAAGCCATGAAGGGACATAGACTTTTTAAAATTTATGAAAGTAACCCGAGTTCTTGATTTATACAATCCGTTTTCTCGGATTGACAACCTGTTATAACAAATTGCCAATTCATTCTCACAGATTATCAATTCGTTCCCTCAAATTACACAATCCGTTATCTCAGATTGTATAATTCATTCTCTGAGTTTAAATGATTCATTCCCTCGGAATGTAAACCCCTCCCATGATTTCGTTTAAATTACTAATCTGTACATATCGGATATGGTAATACATGTTTAAAAAATAGAATATTGAAGTATTTTACATCCTAACTTTTATTACATATTACGGTCCAAAATGAGAAAAAATTACATGATTGAAAATTTCCAAATTCATGTGCTAGTACTGATATTTGTACAACAAAAAATCTTAGAGGTTTTTGTGTTACTTGTATATTAGAATAATTGAAAGTCCTAGTTGTAAAAGTGAATATGGGTCCTGTGTAATCATAATATTTCTAAAATAAATATACGTTGAATTAGTTATGAGAGAGGTTTGAAACGACCGGTTGCTGAAACAAAATAAATGGAACGCACTTATTGATTAAAATGGTTGGATGTATCTGTTCATATATGTAATGAAATTCAAGAGCACAGATTTCCAAAATCATAAGACTGACGTTGTAACAAATCGAGATGTCGAATTATCAATCTGTGAAAACAAATTACCGGTATGTAATTCGAGATCTCAAATTATGAATCAAGGGGGCGAATTAGTAATTCTTCAGATCGGATTGTGTAATTCGAGATCTCATATTGTAAATCGAGGGAACAATTTAGTAATCCGTGGGATTGGATTGTCTAATTCGATTCAATATCATTTTTTACTTTTTTGAAAAATTTATGTGTCCCTTCCTGGCTTTCGTAGCAATCTAATGCCAGATTTTTTTAACATGTTGCGATAGCGTAAACAGAGGTCTGGCTTTAGTCAGATTGCCATATATGCTATTTGTTTTAGTTCAGTAATTTTACCATGATGGTTTACTACAAGGTTGTTGAATTATCAGTCCTGATACATTGACTTAACAATATCATTTAGCTACTTGGATCACATAATAAATACAATTTTAATTTTAAAAGGAAAATCAAATAAATGTAGTAATTTTAGCATTCTTAATTTTATTTATAAATATAAATTTATATACACAATGACATGTATCTGTTTAAAAATACTTAAATCTTTAACAGGATAGAAGCTGATCACTTGTACTTGACAGCAAATAATAATGCCTTGGACAAGTTAAAGAATTTCTTCCAGTCTTACAGAGAAATGACAGCTGATAGAATGGTGGACACACATTAAAAGTGCTCTTCAACATTTTATTGAAGATTTCAGTCTGATTTGGGATTCATCTTGCAATATTTTTGAATATATATATTTGAATATAAGCGTCAAATTTTCAATTTATTGACTAAACAGTTTTGCGGTAAATATTGTCAATGCTATCTATTATTATTATTTCCCTCCAAGATAACATGCCAAGTCTTTATTGTACCCTTAAGCTCTGTTATACCAGAAAAATCTTGTAATGAAATCATTTTGTTTTTTTCTTGTTAGATTAAATCCATAAAAATAAAGATTATTTTTAATGGCATCAAGTGAATGGATTTCTTGTTAAACAAAAAGATAGTATACATGTTTTGCTAGGACTTTGTAAGAAGCAGACCAGAATTCTTGCAAATTTTGTCGTTCGCCATTTTTATTACGTCAACTATTAGATGATTTATCCATGTTTGAAGCATTTCAAAATTGATATTTACTTACAGTTTAAAGCAGAATTCTGTACTGATATGACCTTGACCCCCCGAAGAACAAGAGTGTCAAGGTCAATTTGTAATATTAAAATATTCTTTCATCTTTAGGGCCCATATCTTCCAAACAATATCATGAAATATACAAAAAGTGTCTAGAATGTGTCCAGAATGTGAAATAACAAACATGTATATAGCCAAAAAATTTAAAAAGATGTTGCTTAGCAACCACTTAAAGGTCATTAAACAGATATTTGAAATAAAATGATGCATGGATATAGCAGTTTTGATCCCTTCTTGAGTTTCAGCATCCATTGTGTAAAATTATGGCAAGAATATTGAAAAGTGTTGAAAAAAAATTGATGAAACTTTTGCACTTATTTGACCTTTGACCTCCTAAAAGTAGTTCTAATAAGGTCAAACTTTAAGACAATTTATCTGTTGTATGTCCCTTGCAATTTTATGACCTCACATCTAACTTTTATATGTGCTGGGATGCATAAATGTGTCTAGGATAAGTAAAAAATGAAAATCTCTGCCCGAAAATTAAAGAATTCTGCGTTGCTTAGCAACCCCTTTTAAGTAGTTATATGCAGAATTGAAAAAAAAAGTTTATGTGTTTCGTGTAGTACAGTATGATGCTCTTTTGTGGGTATATCCCAAATTTCCTATTTCATCATACATCATACTTAATATTTAGCTTAAAGTTGAAAAAGTATCAAAAAATTCCATAAAATTTTGCACTTAATTGACCTTTGACCTCAATTTTCACTAAGAAGGTCAGTGGTTGAGTATCTAAACAGTCATTAAATATCATCTGTAAGAAATTTCCTACAAAATGGTATGCATTGTGAATAGCTTTCCCCTTGGATAAAAAAGTTAGAAATAATTTAATAATGCCATGTCAAAAGGCCTCCAAAATCACGTAAAATGCGCCGGAAGAGAAAGGGTTAAACCACAATAACAGTACTTGTGACCATACAAAATTTTTGGTGGGTTCATATTCTCTTAATTTTACTTTTTTGAAAAGAAGGATATTCTAATTTACAGACAATAGATTATTTTCAAACTACGGATAGAGTGCATTGAAATAGAAATAGAAACAAAACCAAACCGTACAAGACAATAGACCATGAACATGAATGTAAGAAGTCCATGCATGACTATTTACTTATTTTTTCTCAACTAAATGTGTGCTGTATTTTAAAACTAAGTATGTAATCAACATAATAATACACACCCTTTTCCACATCACATCCTGTATCAGCCCTCGACCAATATCATCCAGAGGGCCTGATATTGGTGTCTCGGGCTGATACAGGATGTAGTATGGAAAAGGCTATATTGTATTCACTATATATTTGTTTTTGATTTCGATCAAAAACATAGATCTCTGTGAATTGCTTTAAAAACTTTTTTATCCTACGTTGTGGGTTGATTTCAGTATAACTTTTCACAAAAAGCATAACTTTTCAAAAATTGACAACAATCTAGGCCTAACACATAAATGTCACTTAACTATTTTTTTTTGTAATGAACATTGTTGAAATTGTAATTTAATTACACTATATTTTTTGTGAAAGACTTTCAATGCTCCTCTACTCCTACAGTTTCTGTTCGAATTCAATCTTCCTTTGCACACAAGTAGATATTTGAGATTTTGATGCATTTTTTTAGTATATCTTCTAATTTTTGTGTATACCAATGTATATATATTCTGAAAGCAGGTATTGTGTAGTTTCTGAAAATGATTATAAAAAATATTATTTCAGTTGACATGGCAAGGAAATACACTATAATCATGCCTGAATTTTCATTTATTAAATATTTAGTTTCATTCTAGTTTTTTTTTTTTTTTTTTTTTTTTTTTTTTTTCTTTTTTTTTTTTTTGCTAAGTTCAGTATATTAAAAAAAAGATTATTGCTGTGTTGAAAATTAGACTGCACTAAAAGCATGTTTTACATGATTTTTACAAACCAATTTTACTTATTTATGAGGACGTTGTGGGGTTGGGAGGTTATCACCAGAATTTAGCATTTTTACATATAAGATGTTACCCCTGCATTGATTTTGATAATGGAAAAAATGTTCAAACAGTGCGCAAAGTTTAATTCACGTTAGCAAAAAAACTGGTACAACCAATATTTTTTTTCTGTAAATTTTTTAACGTAATTATGATTTTCTCTTTCCAACGGTGCAAGATTTAATCTGATATTTGCAGCATTAACGAAGTTATGAATGTTTTTTTCAAACTATGCTTTTCTTTCAAGTCAGATGCGTAGAAATGCGTATATGCTATATAAGCGATTAAGATGCAATGCATAATTTTTTATGTTTATCTGATTTTGATAAAGTGCTATCATATTAACAAAAAAAATCTGAAATGCTTTTAAATTCCCTCTGCCACAATTTGATTAGATTTTAATTGAAGGTGAACGTAAGTAAGCTACACTGGATGTCGTTGTCTTAATCTTTTTGTGTGTAATTTTATGATCTATACTGACAAAATACTAAAGTCAAAATTGATTTATAATTGTTTTAATAAAATTGTGAAAATCTAACTGTTTCTACGGTTTTAATTTTATTAATATTATGACTTATAATACACCTAGAATCATAATTCTTATTATTGCTCATGCAAAATCTGTAGTTCAACTGCTATTTTTTTCCTTATAAGTACGATCCCCTACACCTACAACCTCTAAAGAGACTTTTTTCCTCTTTTTCTAAGCCCTTTAGCCAGACAAAACATTCAATCCTACCAACTCATGATCAAGTTCGAAAGAAAACAGGATGATAGTCTCCAAGTTAAGTTTTTCCTCAAAAAAAAATAAATAAATAAAAGTCATATGCATTACATTATTAATAAACACCATGTTCAGTCCGTTTGAATACAATTTAGTAAATTCAATGATATGTACAATTAAAGTTTGTATGGATATCTCAAAATCTCCATGCCACAAATATTCGACGAGAGTTGATAAACGTTTGAGCGACAGATATGTATAAATACATTTAACTTCCTTATTTAAAATATAAATGTGCATCTATGTGGTATTTGAGAAATCTACCTTTGATTTGGGATTCGGGATTTAAATGTCCTATACACGTAAAAGCAAAGCAATGCTTTAAATCTTTATTTGTAACGAAAAGTTTCCATGTACTTTTGGTTAATTTTTTATTGATGGAAGTACTCTGTCTAATATTTTCAACGTATAAACATCAAAATACCAGGTCTCTCTAGAAATACTTTCAATTATCAGCAAATTGTTATTCTTATTTTTTTTTGTCATTCACTAAAAAGGATCCAGGTAATGTGTTTAATTATAATGACTTCAGAACTCATTAAAAATTGTGTACCGAATTATGAAACTTGTTTGTTTTTTTATTGTTTTTTTTTTTATCTTAAGAGATATTCTTTTTCCAAGAAAAATTGAATCCTAGGTCTGAAGGGCATTTCCTTCTTCAATATGTCTTTTCTAAGAATAGTTTGATTAGGCTTCGATCAACATTTTAATTTTAAACGTGTTTTGTATTTTGTACTAAATCTCACAAACATGCATAATTTTCTAAAATCATATAATATCCTCTCACGTTTCGTTGTTGCTATTGTTTCGACCGGAAAGTTTATAACTGGGCGAATTATTTGTTTGACAGAAATTTCACCTATCCAAAAGTGCTTGCAAGTATAAAAGGCAAAAATAAACAGTGAGTAATAACTATACATGTGCATGTAGTTTTTATTCTTTTGAACTCATATAATAAGCATAAAATTATTCTTCTTGCATTATAAACAGTTTGCAATAAGTAGTTAACTTCATTTTAGTTTGTTTAAAAGTAGCAATTTAATCATCAAAGCAATGGAGGAATACCGAGTATCTATTTTTTTCTGCTTAGTTCCACTTTAATTGTTATTTGAAATCAATTCGAGACATAATTCTGCTTAAATTACACACAGGAAAAGAACACTGAAAATAAATTGCAAATTGAAAACAATCCGGATGTTGTACATAGACATGAATATCAAGGTTAGCCATACAAAAACTGATTATAAAGAAAGTGTATTTAAAGAGTTTGTAGGGAGGAAAGAAGTTTGGAACTAACATAAAATTTCCTCTTTCTAAATATGCAGAAAAATTGGCTTGTTAAGGTCAGATGACACAGTCCTCAAATATTTGCTTTTCTGTCTCTTTGTGATTTAACAAAAATATTTATAATAAGTGTTATCTTGCTTTTCTTAACAATTTTTTTTTTAAATATCTTTAAAAAAGAATTGTGATCTAAGCAATTCTAAATATTTCCTATAGGATAATATAGAAACACCATCCCACGAAACCTTCAATAAATCCCATGTAAGGTACTTTTTTTGCAAGGACGCTTTTTAAAGAATAAATACTTCAATGGCAAATTTTTAAAAAGAAATATATATTTAAAAAGTGATATTCACAGCACTGTAAAGGTTCACTACGTAGAAATCAACGGAGCGTAGCCCTACAAAAAGAACACATTTCATGAAGTTTTGTTATTACCACATAACTTATATGAAAACATTTAAGAAATAAAATATCATTTTAAGAGTGTCATTGGGATATGACATGAAGTCGGTCAAGTGATGATGTTCTATACAGTGCAGGGAACTAATTTTGTTACATAAACCAGCATCAGGATCAGCATAAGTAGGATCAGGATAGAACTAGCATCAGCATCAGCATTTAAAAAAACAGCATTACTTGGATCAGCGTCAGCAAGCAAAGGATAGAACTAGCATTGACCAAAGTGAAAACAGATAAAGGAAAGTCATTTAATACAAATTACAAATAAAAATTACCCCAAAAATCATTTCTAATGGCTTAAAATAGCGATGCTGTTTTTGAATTATCCACTTCCGGCAGGATAATCCTACTTCCGGTAGCATTACTAGCATTGACTTAGTTTCAAACCAGCATCAGGAAAAGGTTCAAACTAGGATCAGGATAAGGATAACTAGCATCAAAATCAGCAAGCAAAGGAAGCATCAAAATCAGCAAGCATAGGAAGCACCAAAATCAGCATTGATGCTGTAACAAAATTATTTCCCTACACTGTAACGCCCGAAGAAAAAAAAAATACATTTTTAGAGAAATAAGATTTTCTTGCATCTAGCCTGGATACCAGAGTGTATAAGCATGATATGAAATGAGAAGTGTTTTGTGATGTCTTGCAATGATAACAAAAACCTACATGTATTAGTCAATGTATTATAGAAAAAATGACGAAAATACTGTGGATAATTATACATAACTTCCTGGGTTCAGAGATACTTTTTGAGTTTTTTGTATTAATTAACTGCTAATTTTAAAATTCTGAGGATCGGAATACCTGAATCTATAAATCTTTTAAACACTAGATACTTTTGTGAAAAGGACTGCGAACCTATATAGAATCCAATATTTAAATGCTAAAATTTAATTTGTTGCACGGTAGGTTGAATATTTTTTGGTCAACTACATTAAATATAGTTATAATTATTTTATTTTCAAGGTTTCTTGAAGTTGGCAGCATTTGTCAAAAAAACTTAATGCTTTCTGAGTTTATGTGTAAAAACTTGGCAATATTCATCGAAGGTATGCCCTTGCATACTAAATATTGTAAAATAGACAAGGCATCCAAGTTCATGGCCTTTTACATAACAGGGATTGTAAACAACAACCAAATATACTCACAACAACAAATCACACACTCAAAATATCAGTTCATGTGATGTGAAAAAGAAAACGAAATTACATAGTGGCATGTTATCACAACATCTACCTTAATACATCATTACACCAGGAAAAACGTCTTTAAAAATTCTATAAAAAATTATTCTTAAGCATGAAATGGCCTTGCACAGATATCAATTAATTAGCTATCACCCTCTGTCCCATTTCATATATCAAAATAAAGTAGACACTTTATGCTTTCATTTTCTATAATAAAATTCCGTTTTGAGAATCCAGATATTGGAAAACAGGTTTGAGAAATTGCAATGTTCTTGAAATTTGCAGAAAACATGCGTATTTGACTACCTTCAGCAAAGAATTAAAATATGAGCACAGCCCACGATCCAAAAAATAAAACATCTTTTTATCTTCAGTAATAGAGCTTTCATTATGTATTTGCATATTTTGGATCTCAAGATTTGCTCTATATGAAATATTGAAAAAGATGCTTCAACTTTAGATCATTCTCAAAGGAATTTACAGGATATGATGAAGATGACGTATTTTATGACGTCATAACGCATTGACTAGATGGAAAATTACGTCACAATCAATAGATACATATTTTCCAACACTCCAAGTCATAAAAGCTGCATTTGCAACCTAAGCTGATCGTTTTTGATTTTTCAGAATTTCTCAGGTCCAGAAAAGGCCCTAGGAGGCTCTTGCTCATTAACGACCGTTTAACTAACTGCACATGGTATTTTTTTTTTTTTTTTTTAAAAAGACATTTTTCATCATACAAAATGTGAATTGATCAGACTCTCACTGTATATAAAATGCGTCATTTTTGCAAGATGACGTGAAATTGACATATGCATTGCGATCGATGCATCGTTTTTATATTGTTGTGTGGGATTTAAAAAAAAAAAACAACAAAACTGCATGTAATCGTAGCTTTTATGTAATCTTCAGCTATCCAGCAGTTTGAAATAGCAAAACCAGCTAATAATATCATTTTGTGGTGTTTTGAAGACATTTTATGTGTGACATCATAGTAAATATAGGTCCAGCATCCTTACTGTAACTTTAACTGTGATGCGTACCTTTTTCAGTCATAGCCACTGAAAAAAAAATGTTCGTGTTGTGACTAGTTTTCTAGTTACATTAACGCTTTTTGCCTTCTGTGAATACAATTATATTGACTCCCAAATAGAAGTTGATTTAAAGAAGTTGAAGCAAAAACAAATTGTTCTTCGATAAGTTTCTTAACAAGCTTTTTTACTTTATTTTCGTAAATTAGTTGATTTGGTCTTTATAACGACCAGTTAAACCACAATGTATGTTACAAATACTTTTTTTCTTGATTAACACTTTTTTTGTTAAATGTAACATAGTTATACAGTCGGTTAAGGAGGCTGGCGGGTCAAAAATTAAATCTTAAATTAACCACCAGATTTAACTTATTTTTTTAGATATGGTATATTTAGCTGTCAACTATCATTTGGCAAAGAAAAAATTCATATATTTTAGTTTTAAAATTTTATCATTTTGTATATCTTTATATGGAGCTCTCCTTTTAAAGGAGATTAAAAAAGGCTAATAATGGCTGCCACCCCCTAGCCTCGTTAAATTAGGAATGTTTCTATGTCAAAATATGATTAAGTGTATTAAGACACTTTTTAAAAAAATCAAACCAAATGCATTCAAAGTAAAACATATTAACTGATATCTTGTTTGTGTTGATGGCAAATTGCTTTTAACTTTAAAAATGATAAATAATGTTGTTTACGTCTTCTTCACTTTGTATAATTATACAATTTACTTAAAGCAATTTATTCATAATGGGTAAAATATTTGTGAACGTCGCCTCAAAACTACTTATTATTTATTCAAGAATTAAAAAGAATATAGCTCTAATTTATGTAAGGCATGAATATTGACAGATTACCATAAAGAACTCGGTTCACTTCATATCATATTTGGCCCTGACAATTTCCAAAAAAATTAGTTCAAACTGAATCAAAACTATATAGTAGAAATAATTCTTGGATATATGCTTGCTTAAAAAATATATTAAAAATTTGAGAATGTGTCCCTGTTTAACTATTTATTGGGGGTCAAAACATGCAAGGAATGCATATTTCCGGAAAAATCGTTTAAAATCAACTTCTTAAAAGCATTTTTCAATAGTTGCCCATCATACCACCACTTTGAAATTTTCTCAGTTGAAACAATGTTTTAAAAGCATTCTTTATGCAAAAAATTGTAATGGTGATATAGTGGGCACCATGTTTAAATTAACAGAACATGTTTATTAAGTAGTTGATTTTAAACGATTTTTCCGGAAATACGCATTCCTTGCATGTTTTGACACCCAATAAATAGTTAAACAGGGACACATTCTCAAATTTTTAATATATATTTTAAGCAAGCATATATCCAACATTTATTTCCACTATATAGTTTTGATTCAGTTTAAACTTCATTTTTATGATATTTTCAGGGCCAAATATGATAGGAAGTGAACCGAGTTCTTTATACTTATTTCCACAATCCAGTATCTAATCTAAAGTCAACAAAGTTTTCAAATTTATTCATAAAAAAATATTCATAACTTCTCGTAAAATAATTACTGTATATATTTTTGCAAAGAGAGCAACATTCATGTTCATGGTGTCTCGTACTTTGCATTTATGTTAACTTGAAGAGGAAAACAAGATCCATTTTTCTGACATTGAGAACAATGTCCTGTATTAGTCCCGAAAATATTGGTTATAAGCAAGGTAAGCAATGATTTCTGCCTTTTTAATATAATTTTAGCATAATAAGAGAATGAAAAAAATGTTGATATTGAATAGAATAAATTCTACAAGGCTAGGAAGCACTACTCCATGTTTAACTTCTATGACATTTGAATAAAATAATGTTTTAAACAAATATTATATAATATTATTATTATTTTGAAGAAAAAGTAGAGAGTAGTAAGAATAAACCATGTCTTAATTTTTTTTTTATTTATTTTTATGATATATTGTATCTCTGAAGGTCTTAATTTTTTTTCTTTCTCTTCTTTGATCAGTTGTAATGAGAAAACAAAAGATAATACCAATAATTCTCGGAGTGTTGCTGATAGCAGCTCTGACAGCTATTACAACGATTCTGGCAATATACCTAAAAGGTAAGGTGCATGTCCGAAATGACCTTTTTAATCTTTAATTATTAATTGTGACATATAACACAGCCCTTAAGAAATTATATATCTTTTAAGAGTTTCACTGGGATATAAAAAGAATTAAGTCAGGTGATAATACTCTACTCTAACAAAAATACTATAGTTGAATATATTAAGCTATAGTTTACTACAGTATAGCTCACAGGGTTTTTTACCTATATAAATCAAGGAATTTAAACATACGAAGGGTTATCAAAAAGTTCGTGGACTGAGTCTATAAAATTAGTACTTTGTTGTCTAAGCTTATAAAATTTATAAGGAATATAAAACAACATAAAATAAAGAAATGTTAAAGTTACATCTTCATACGTTCATTATTTCCCAAATTATTACAAAATAAAAACGACATTATATGATAACCCGGCGCCGTTTCATGAGTTTCATGACGTCCGACATCGTCATTATTTTTCTATACCCGCTTCCCCTACCTTGTACACTTATTTAGATGAGATTACCTTGAGCTGTGTAGGTACCTCAACCGATCTTGTTTATATGACTTAACAATGTCATAAACAGCGGCTTTCTATGCATATATAATGAAAATGGATTTAAACATTGGAAGAGATCGTCATTTGATTGTCCCAGCTTATTTTTTTGAGTTCAATATATGGCTTATAAACATGATAGCGTCATTATTTGACGTAATTGATTTTTCAACCCTTGATTTCATATCGACATTAGCTGTGCATCCCTTTTCTCTTTGAATCTATTTTGGCAATCAAAAACAAGTAATCTGGACGCATAATATTTCTCAGTAACCAGTTTAAACATATCTTTGGTGTATATCAGTTTTTCCAGCAGCAAAACTCTATAGAATGTTTGAAAAGGACACCCCTCCCTCTTTTGACGTCATTTTCAAGGCAATATTTGTTTAGATACTCCAAGTAAAATTTACGATTAAATTTCATAAATTTCCAGAATGAATTAAAAAAAAATTAATATTTTATTTAACAATAGTGTCCAAACGCATACTTGGATTAACATGATTTTTTAAATGTCAAATGTTCATAGCAAAATAGTTTTTCTTAGTAACACTTAGGTCGAAAAAAACGTCGTTTTCGAGGTTGCACCGCATTGACATACCATTGCCTACAAAGACATACTAATTTACTAAAAATTGAAATTCATTATTTGTGGTTTATATTATATATAGAAAAGATAATGATAACTAGACATTAAAAAAATTCATTCATGTACCTAAAGGTTTTTAATTTTATGGCGCTAGTCCATGAACTTTTTGTGAGCCCCTCGTATTTAAGCTTGATAAAAAGAATCCTTTTACGTTTTTTAGGTAACTCAGAGGTAAGCAAAAGTAACATTTGTAAGAATGGAGGTTCCTGTGAAGAGGACCAAACTAAATGTGACAGTTTCCATGGTTACGTGGGTGATAATAGTACAGGTAAACCTCTTATACTACGCACGCACTAGTACACAAACAGATATATAGTATAAATAGTACTTATAAATCAAAATGCAGTATTTTCTGTATCATTATCTTTTTCATTAAAGGAAATATGGTTCAAACAGTGACGTACAGCTAAAATGTTAAAAGTTCAGCTCGATTATCCACAAATAAAGTGTACAAATAATTGAAATAAGAAAAACGGAGATTGTACTTTGTTTTTTCATATATACAATGCTTTTCTAAGATTGATTTGATGTCGTAAAAATGAATCAAAATATAGGCAGAGGAATAATATCAACGGAATTTTGTCGTTCCTGGGCCTCTGTAGTTATCACAGGGGTTACATACCAAACCCGTGACGTCATGACTATTGATCATGCAGTAGCATAGAGAAAGTGAAAAGTAACGAGAATTAATAGAAACGAACACAATGAATGAATATCATGTGTGATTCTTGAGGGAATAAAGCGTATGAATAAGGTATGGTAATATAATTCTGCAATTTCTTCGTAAAATTAAAGCAGGGAGGGTGTTTACTTGCCGATAAGCTTTTCCTCTGTCAATCGTAACAAAAAAGATGTAAAAGTTCAACACTTCGCCGAATATCTTGAAACTTAATTTTTGTTTCTATCTATAGATCTTATTCTTTTGTTTTTTGGAAAGTGCTGCTAGAATCGTATGGTTTACGGGAATCGATGCATTTTTTTCGATGTTATGAACAAAATGTAAAAATTTTGGGACAGTTTCGTCCGAAATTGTTGGATAATTATTTCAATAAGAGGACAGTGGAATTCTAGCAGCACTTTTCATGGTACAGAGATGTTTTTACATGACTATTAATATAAATTGGAAATAATTATCCCCGGCGTAGTGTTAAACTTTTCACTTTTTCATTAAGGCATATTTTCTGATTATAGACGTCACGTGGTGACGTCGCGGTGAAGTGCCTCCTGTAGTATAAGTCCCATTGAAGTCTATAGAATGCATAATTATAGTGAAAGTTTTATCCTTGACTTTTCCGATTTATTAGTGTTATATAACTAAAAAAAGTGTAAAATCGCTGAATTCAGATCCATGTACATTTGTACTGCCTTAACAAACCCGCGCGTACCTTCAAAATTCAAAGTTAAACAAATTTCAGTCGATTACTTGTAAACTATGTCGAATTATGAGATAAATATATGAATCTGATAAAAATTGACGAATACGGCATAAAATAGGACTATTCTTGAAGGTGTATAACTAAAGTATGTATTGCTGTGGTACATTTCTATTTTAAGGCATGTCACTCGTGAAATTTGTTAAATCAAGGATTTTTTGAGAAGTATATTTTGGATAAGTACACATATATAGAGTGACTCAAAATCGCAGATAAAATAGGGAGTCAGTGTTCATCTCACTGATCTACGATACAATGAATTTGAACTTTTTGCACTTAAATTTTAACTCTTTGGTTAATTACTTTAACCTTTATCATATGGTATCAGATGTAGCTATGGCAATAAATATGATTCTATTTAACATTAAATATTTTGAATAATATTTATCGTTGAAGAAATCTTGCAAATTAATCTTGCAAAAAAAAAAAAATAGAGATCTTGCGTTAATTATTGTGTGATCTTTTTGTACTAAAAATGTAACATGTTTTGCGGTATTAAAAACTAAATAAGTAAAAAAATGTTGTTGTTTTTTTTTAAATCAAGCTTTTTACGACTAAAGAGCTGATCAGTAAATAATATCGAGTACTTTAAGATAAGGAAAGAAAAAGTTTGAGTCAGTGAACTGATGTTAATTTTGAAATATTGGCCAAAGTATTAGCAAAAAATGGTGTAAATCTTATCTTGACTTATTTGACATATCTTCATTTTGTGGCAAAGCTTGTTGATTGATTGATTGATTGTATATTGTTTAACGTCCCTCTCGATAATTTTTCACTCATATGGAGACGTCACCATATGCCGGGAAGGGCCTCAAATTTTGACCTTTACTTGGCACTCAGGGCCATTGAGCAGTGAGGGATCTTTATCGTGCCAACACATGCCGTTGACACGGGGCCTCGGTTTTTAGGTCTAATCCGAAGGACCCGCAGCTTTCACTTCAAAGTGCCGAGCGCATGGCGAAGGAAAATTTGCTACCAATTTTAACGACTAGGTCAGTCGCGGCCGAGATACGAATTCACAGCCTCCCGATCACGGAGCGAGCGCTCTACCGACTGTGCTACCGTGAACGGTCAAAGCTTGTCGAAGGAAGGTGTAAAACTTGTTCTAAAAATATATATAAAGACCTATATAAAATATTCCTAGCAATAACATGTTTTAGAACATTCTCCGAGAAAACGTATGTGAGGCTAAAATTCCAAGATATTAAATTAAATAAACGTGCAGATTGGCAGAATTGTCTGCTAAATATTCTTTCACCAAAAGTAATAGCCCATCATAGATCTTGCTTTTCAGTAGTTTTTTGCACAATTTTTCTCTTGAATGTTAAAACATTAACATTGTGAAATTAAATATGTTGTAAAAATTGAGCTTTAATGAATAGTTTTTAAGTAGGAATTTCTGAATGAACTTTTCTAAACAGCTGTCGAATGACATACCTTAAGATAAAAGAGTCCCAAAATGACTCATTTCATTGATAACATTTCTGAAGAAAATTGATTGTTGGAGTGTTATTAAGGTCTTCCGTCTTCACGGAAGACCTTATAGTGATTCTATTGTTTCTTATTTATTAAGGTCTTCCGTCTTCACGGAAGACCTTATAGTGATTCTATTGTTTCTTATTTATTATTAGGGTCTTCCGTCTCCAACGGAAGACCCTCCTATTATTCTATTGCTTCTTTTTCACTATTATTATTATTTTTCTTCGTCCAAATTTTGTGCAGACGATTTCTCAGAGATGCTTTGACGGATTTGAATGATATTTACAGGAATGATGTATCACGATCTGAACTTGATACGTTTTCCTTAATTTTGGGAAATTCACTTCCGGTAGGAAATTATCGCCCTTTAATAGAATTTTAGCTACCATTTTGTCTGCACTAAAACTAAAAATTGACAGAAGCTAGAGTGCTGAAATTTTCAGTGATAGTAGAGGACATGTTCTAGTTGTGCACCCGGGTTTTCAAATTTTCCGGAAATGCTTAGCATGGAAGCGCGGTAGGGGTCGAAATTTAGGACACAAATCATGAGTGATTTTTCGAGACATTTTGCGTTATATCTTCTAAAGTATAAACATTTTGTAAACACATACTGTGCAATATTTGTGCAAAATGTTAAGATCTCTCATATGATATCAAGAAAAAGGTGCTGACTCATCACATTAAGGGCCAAAAAGGGCCAAAAGTTATTAATCGATTACTCTTTAGCAGTCAATATTTTGTTATACGTTACTGAAGCAGAAATGTTTATCTCAACAAACTACAACCATGTATTATGATATTTGTGTCGTATGGTACATGATTAGGGGCCACAAGGGGCCAGAATGCTAAATCTTTGACGCTTTATATCTCAAAAGAGAGAAATATTTTGATAAGCAATATTGAACAAAAGATGTTCAAAATAATGTTCTAAACAATATGCAACCTTTCATTTTTTGCTAAACGTCCCCATCAAGGAGTTGAAGGGTTGGCCCCTAAATATTTCTTTTGAAAATAACTCGAAAACGAAAATGAATCTCTGAATAGTTGTTGAACAAGAGCTTTAAGATGGAATCAAGAAAAAGGGGCTGAGCACTCAAATAAGGGGCCAAGAGGGGCCAAAAGTCTTCAATCGATAACTCTTTATCAGTTAATAATTTATAATACATTATTGAAGAAAAGACGTTTATATTTACCGGTAACCATTTACAACTATATATTATGATTTTTATGTCGTATGGTACATAATTAGGGGCCACAAGGGGCCAGAATGCTAAATCTTCTCGATGCTTTATATCTCGAAAGAGAGAAGATATTTTGATAAGTAATATTGAACAAAAAATGTTCAAAATAATGTTGTGAACGATGTGCTACCTTTCATTTTTCGCTAAACATCCCCATTAGGGAGTTGAAGGGCTTGGCCCTTATTATTTCTTTTGCGAAACGAAAAAGAATCTCTGAATAATTGTTGAACAAAAAGTGTTCATAATCCTGAGAGCTTTAAAATGATATGAAGAAAAAGGGGCTGGCCACTCAAATTAGGGGCCAAGAGGGGCCAAAGTCTTTATCGATAACTCTTTAACAGTTATTTTTTTGTAATACATTACTGAAGCAAAGAGGTTTATCTTACAATCACAACTATATATTATAATTTTTATGTCATATGGTACATAATAAGGGGCCATAAGGGGCCAGAATGCTTAATTTTTGACGCTTTATATCTCGAAAGTGAGAAATATTTTGATAAGTATTATTGAATAGAAGATGTTTAAAATCATCTTCTGAACATTATGCAACCTTTCATTTTTTGCTAAACGTCCCCATTAGGGAGTTGATGGGTTGGCCCCTTAATATTTCTTTTGCAAATAACTCGAAAACGAAAAATAATCTCTGAATAGTTGTTGAACAAAAAGTGTTCAAAATAGTAAGAGCTTCAAGATGATATCAAGAAAAAGGGGCTGGACACTCACATTAGGGGCCAGGAGGGGCCAAAAGTCTTAAATTTATAACTCGTTAGGAGTTTATATTTTGTAATACATTACTGAAGCAAAAATGTTTATCTCAACAATCCACAACTGTATATATTTTGATTTAAATGTCGTATATTACATAATCAGGGGCCACGAGGGGCCAAGAGGGCTAAATCTCTGACGCTTTTTATTTCGAAAGTGAGAAATATTTTGACAAGTAATGTTGAACAAAAGATGTTCAAAATCATGTTCTGAACAATATGCAACCTTTCATTTTTCGCTAAACGTCCCCATTAGGGAGTTGAAGGGCTGGCCCCTTAATATTTCTTTTGCGAATAACTCGAAAAAAAAACAGATTCTCTGAATAGTTGTTGAAGAAAAAGTGCTTATAATCGTAAGAGCTTAAAAATGATATGAAGAAAAAAGGGCTGATTTCTAATTTTAGGGGCCGTGAGGTGCCAAAAGTCGATTTTAGAAGTCTTTATTGTTCAAAGTCTTTTTACAGATTATGGAAAATCATTATTTTAGAACGAAAAATCTCAATCAGAATCTGATCTTATCTCATTAAGAATCGAACGGAAGAACCACTCGTTGCTCGCAACGAGATCGTATCTAGTTATTATTCTTTTTTTTCTGCACAAATTTTGTGCAGAAGATTTCTCAGAGATGGTTGGATGTATTTGCTTCAAATTTTCAAGGATGTTGCAGGATAATCTGAAGTTTATACCGGCTGAGGGATTTTGTGAAAATCACTTCCGGTCTAGAGTTATCGCCCTTTTATCAAAATTCAGACGACCTCCTTGTCCGTTCATTTTCTCGAAAACGGCTTGAGCTAGAGCGCTGAAATTTTCAGTGATGATAGAGGACATGTCCCCATGTTACTGGGAGTTTGGATAGTTTCCGGAAGTACCTAGTATGGAAGCTCGGTAGGGGTCAAAATTTAGGACACGAATCACGAGTGATTTTTGGAGACATTTTGCATCATATCTTTTAAAGTATAAATATTTTGTAAGAACATACTGAACATCATTTGTGCAGTACAACGAGATCTTTCAAATGATATCAAGAAAAAAACGCAGACTCATCACATTAGGGGCAGAAAGGGGCCAAAAGTCTTTAATTGATAACTCTTTATCAGTTAATATTTTGTAATACATTACTGAAGCAAAAATGTTTATTTCAACAATCTACCACTGTATATTATGATTTTAAAGTCGTACAATACACAATTAGGGGCCACAAGGGGCCAGAAGGCAAAATCTTTGACGCTTTGTATCTCGAAAGTGAGAAATATTTTGAGAAGTAATATTGAACAAAACATGTTTAAAATCATGTTCTGAACAATATGAAGCCTTTCATTTTTCGCTAAACGTCCCAATTAGGGAGTAGAAGGGTTGGCCCCTAAATATTTCTTTTGCTAATAACTCGAAAATGAAAAACAATCTCTGAACACTCGTTGAACAAAAAGTGTTAAAAAGCATGAGATCTTTCAAATGATTTGAAGAAAAAAAGGGCAGGTCCCTTGCATAAAGGGCCAAGAGGGGCCAGAATTTGATTTATGACAGTTTAACGTTCAATATTAAAAAAATACCATTACGGCAGCACAATCATTTTTCTTTAAAAAATTATCATTGCAAAAAAAACTCAATCAAAATCTTTTCTCATCTCATCAAGAATCGAACGGAAGACCCACTCGTTGTTCACAACGAGATCTCATCTAGTCTTATCATTATTATTCTTTTTTTTCTTACCGATTTTGTGTACACGATTTCTCGGAAACGGCTCGTTCGATTTTCATGAAACTTTTAGGACTGATAGAACATCAAACAGACCTGATATATAATTTTTTGTTTTGATGACGTCACTTCCGGTTTTGAGATTTCAGCGATTTAGTGATTTTCAGGGGGTCTCATTGTCCATCATTTTCCTCGAAAATGCCTTAAGACAGAAGCATGAGATTCTCAGCGATGATAGAGCAACGTGTTCTCTTTTGTCACACACCACTCTTTTTCTCCGGAAGTGCCGCGCGTCGGCGCTCGCTATGGCTCGAAAAAAAGTTCTTTCGAGGACTTAGAAATTTTTGACACCTTATCTGCAATATCTTTTTACATGTTAACATTTTGTAAAGACATATAGAACAAAACTTTTTGAGAATGTCACAATCTTTCGAAAGATATTAACGATAAGGGGCTGGCCCCTATAATAAAGGGCCAAAAAGGGCCAAAAGTTTTTCCTTTTTATCTCAAAAAGTATTGAGAATTTGTAATAGGTCAAAGAAGCAAAGTTGTTAAAAATTTCAAGCTTTATCTAATGGGATCGTCAAAATTCGTCCGGCGACGTCACTTCCGGTCAAACCGGAAGTAGTCAAAAATTGCATATTTTTGCCGTTCTTGACAGGTTTTTGGGTAACATATGTCACTGGAAGCTTAAATCTTAATTTTCCGTCCGTTGACGTCACTTCCGGTCAAACCGGAAGTAGCCAAAAATGGCTTAATATTGCATTAATTAATATAGATTTGGAGGATAAAATAATTTTCTAACTTCATCACTCTTTTTTTTTTTTAAATGAAAGTAATAGATGCACTTCCGGTCAAACAGGATGGAAGACCTACTCGTTGCTTTGCAACGAGCTCGGCTCTAGTTATGTTCCCCAAACGAAGTTGGGGAACATATTGTTTTTACTCTGTTTCTTATTATTATTATTATTATTATTATTATTATTCTTTTTTCTTCTTATTTCTTCTCCGGTACTTTTTTGTCCGGAAGTGTTCTCAGAAACTGTTCACCAAACTAAGTTAAAACCTTTTTAGGGTTAGTAGGCATGTTGTGTAGATGTGCCGAACGAAGGTCATTTTGCGCGCATTCGCATGCACGTGCGGGCGCGTGCAATGAGTAAAATGTCTGATATATTTAATATGGTTGTAACTTTTATATTTTTTGATAAAATGTTTTGAAACTCATTATATAAAGATATATAAGTTGTGTAGATAAGATGACATGGTCAAATTTGCATGAACTCACGCGCATGCACGTGCGCTTTGCTCTGATTGGTTGAAACAGAAATCTTAATATCTTTTTTGTTTTATGATGAAATGCTTTGAAACTTATAACATAGACATGTTTTAGGATGTACTACAATATGATATATAAAATTTTTCATCAAATCACGCGCATGCACGTGCGCTGCAATCTGATTGGCTGAAACTTTAAATGACTATAACTCCCTTGGTTTTCAACCAAACAGCATGGGATTTAGAACATAGATAGACATAAAGGACTCCTACAAGATGGTATGGTCACCATTCACATGCATGCACGTGCGTGCACGTGCGCTTTGCTCTAATTGGCTGAAACAAAAATCTCAATATCTTTTCTGTTTTTTTACAAAATGCTTTGAAATTTAAAACATAGGCATACTTTAAGATGTCCTACAATATGATATATAATAATTGTCATGGAAACATGCGCATGCACGTGCGCTGCAATCTGATTGGCTTAAACTTTAAATGGCTATTACTCCCTTGTTTTTCAACCAAACAGGATGGGATTAAGAACATAGACAGACATAATGGACTCCTACAAGAAGGTATGGTGATCATGCACGTGCGTGCACGTGCATATGAGTAAAATAGTGTAGACAAGATGATATCGTCATTACGCTCATGCAATCACATGCGCACGCCTGAATTGCTTAAATTTGAAATACTTGGTTTACTTTTGGGAAAACGTTGTTTACGTTTTAAATGCATAGATTTTGCCTTCTTTAATGAAACTTACAGGGAATATGGCACGAGAAGGGAGTTGGGGAGCGTTTGGGGAACATCTGTAACGGTTCCCGTTACAATTAGCACTAGTTATTATTATTATTCTTTTTTCTTCTTATTTCTTCTCTGGTACTTTTTTGTCCGGAAGTGTTCTCAGAAACTCTTCACCAAACTAAGTTAAAACCTTTTTAGGGTTAGTAGGCATGTTGTGTAGATGTGCCGAACGAAGGTCATTTTGCGCGCATTCGCATGCACGTGCAGGCGCGTGCAATGAGTAAAATGACTGATATATTTAATATGGTTGTAACTTTTATATTTTTTGATAAAATGTTTTGAAACTCATTATATAAAGATACATATGTTGTGTAGATAAGATGACATGGTCAAATTTGCATGAACTCACGCGCATGCACGTGCGCTTTGCTCTGATTGGCTGAAACAGAAATCTCAATATCTTTTTTGTTTTATGATGAAATGCTTTGAAATTTATAACATAGACATGCATTAGTATGTACTAAAATACGATATAAAAATTTTTCATGAAATCACGCGCATGCGCGTGCGCTGCAATCTGATTGGCTGAAATTTTAAATGAGTATAACTCCCTTGGTTTTCAACCAAACAGCATGGGATTTAGAACATAGATAGACATAAAGGACTCCTACACAATGGTATGGTCACCATTCACATGCATGCACGTGCGTGCATGTGCGCTTTGCTCTGATTGGCTGAAACAAAAATCTCAATATCTTCTCTGTTTCTTGATGAAATGCTTTGAAATTTAAAACATAGGCATACTTTAAGATATGTCCTACAATTTGATTTATAATAATTGTCATGAAAACACGCGCATGCACGTGCGCTGCAATCTGATTGGCTTAAACTTTAAATGGCTATAACTCCCTTGTTTTTCAACAATACAGGATGGAATTAAGAACATAGACAGACATAATGGACTCCTACAAGAAGGTATGTTCATCATGCACGTGTGTGCACGTGCAAATGAGTAAAATAGTGTAGACAAGATGATATCGTCAATACGCTCATGCAATCACATGCGCACGCCTGCATTGCTTAAATTTGAAATACTTGGTATACTTTTGGGAAAACGTTGTTTACGTCTTAAATGCATAGATTTTGCCTTCTTTTATGAAACTTACAGGGAATATGGCACGAGAAGGGAGTTGGGGAGCGTTTGGGGAACATCTGTAACGGTTCCCGTTACAATTAGCACTAGTTAAGGTCTTCCGTCTTCAGCGGAAGACCTTCTTGTTATTCTTAGGTTTCTTTTTCACTTTTATTATTAAGGTCTTCCGTCTTCAGCGGAAGACCTTCTTGTTATTCTTAGGTTTCTTTTTCACTTTTATTATAAAGGTCTTCCGTCTTCAGCGGAAGACCTTCTTGTTATTCTTAGGTTTCTTTTTCACTTTTATTATTATTATTGTTTTTTTTTTCTTACCAATTTTGTGCACGCGATTACTCGAAAACGGCTCGATGGATTCCCATGAAACTTTCTGGACTTATGTAACATCACTTGAACCTTATGCGTTTTTTCTGTTTTGATGACGTCACTTCCGGTCCGAAGTTATCAGCACTTTAATGATTTTTTAAGGGTCAGTTTGTCCACACGATTTCTCCTAAATGACTTTAGCTAGACACGTGATACTTTCAGGAGTAGTAGACCTATGTCTGTAGATTTGTGGAATGTATTTTATTTTTACCGGAAGTGCTGCACGTCGGCGCTCGGTATGGCCCGAAAATAGGCCTATCGTGAATTTCAAAATTTTTAGCACTTTTTCTACGATATCTTTTTACCTGGAAATATTTTGTTAAAACATAAAGAACAAAAGAAGTGTAGAATTTTAAGTTCTTCCAAATGATATCTCGAAAAAAGGGCTGGCCCCTAAAATAAGGGGCCTACAGGGGCCGAAAGTTTTTACTTTATATCTCAAAAAGTATTGAGAATTTGTAATACGTCCATGAAGCAAAGTTGTTCAAAATGTCAAGCTTAATCTAATGCAGTCGTCAAAATATGTCCGTCGACGTCATTTCCGGCCAAACCGGAAGTAGTCGAAAAACGCGTATTTTTACCGTTCTTGAAAAATTTTTGGGTAACACCTGTCACTGGGAGCATAAAAATTAATTTTCTGTCGGTCGTCAACACTTCCGGTCACACCGGAAGTAGCATAAACTTCCGGTCAAACAGGACAGAAGACCTACTCGTTGCTTTGCAACGAGCTTTGCTCTAGTTATTATTGTTTTTTTTTCTTACCGATTTTGTGCACGCGATTTCTCGAAAACTACCCGATGGATTACCATGAAACTTTCAGGACTTATGTTACATCGCTTGAACCTTATGCGTTATCAGTTTTGATGACGTCACTTCCGGTCCGGAATTATCAGCACTTTAATGATTTTTTAAGGGTCAGTTTGTCCGCACGATTTCTCCTAAACGGCTTTACATAGACACTTGATACTTTGAGGTATGGTAGACCTATGTCTGTAGATTTGCGGAATGTATTTCATTTTCACCGGAAGTGCCGCATGTCGGCGCTCGCTATGGCCCGAATATAGACGTATCGCGAATTTCAAAATTTTTGACACATTTTCTACGATATCTTTTTATCTGGAAATATTTTGTTAAAATATATAGAACAAAAGAATTGTAGAATCCCTTGATCTTTCAAATGATATCTCGAAAAAAAGGGCTGGCCCCTAAAATTAAGGGCCTAGAAGGGCCGAAAGATTTTTCTTTATATCTCAAAACGTATTGAGAATATATAATACGTCAAAGAAGCAAAGTTGTTCAAAATGTCAAGCTTAATCTATCGGGTTCGTCAAAATACGTCCGGCGTCGTCACTTCCGGTCACACCGGAAGTAGTCGAAAATTGCATATTTTTGCTGTTCTTGACAGGTTTTTGGATATCATACGTCACTGGAAGCTTAAATCTTAATTTTCCGTCCGGCGAATGTACTTCCGGTCAAACCGGAAATTGCCAAAAATGGCGTATTTTTGCAATAATTAACATAGATTTTGAGGATTAAACCATTTTTGGACTTCATAACTGTGTTTTTTAAAATGAAAGTTACTTCCGGTCAAACAGGACGGAAGACCTACTCGTTGCTTTGCAACGAGCTCGGCTCTAGTTATTATTGTTTTTTTTTCTTACCGATTTTGTGCACGCGATTTCTCGAAAACGTCCCAATAGATTTCCATGAAACTTTCAGGACTTATGTTACATCGCTTGAACCTGATGCGTTTTTTTCTGTTTTGATGGTGTCACTTCCGGTCCGGAGTAATCGGCACTTTTATAATTTTTTAAGGGTCGTTTTGTCCGCACGATTTCTCCTAAACGGCTTTAGTTAGACACATGATACTTTCAGGTTAGGTAAACCTATATCTGTAGATTTGCGGAATGTATTTCATTTTTACCGGAAGTGCCGCACGTCGGCGCTCGCTATGGTCCGAAAATTGTCCTATTGCAAATTTTAAAATTTCTAACACCTTTTCTACGATATCTTTTTACCTGGAAATATTTTGTTAAAATATATAGAACAAAAGAAGTGTAGAATTTCAAGATCTTTTGAATGATATCTCCTAAAAAGGGCTGGCCCCTAAAATTAAGGGCCTAGAAGGGCCGAAAGTTTTTCCTTTATATCTCAAAAAGTATTGAGAATTTGTTATGCGTCAAAGAAGCAAAGTTGTTTAAAATGTCAAGCTCTATCCACTGGAGTCGTCAAATTGCGTCCGGTGACGTCACTTCCGGTGAAACCGGAAGTCGTCAAAAAATGCATATTTTTGCCGCTCTTGATAGGTTTTTGGGTAACATATGTCACTGGAAGCATAAAACTTAATTTTCCGTCCGTTGTCATCACTTCCGGTCAAACCGGACGTAGCCAAAATAGCTTATTTTTGAAGGTTTTGACCCAAAGTTGAAATTATAAAGTCACTCGAGACGACTTAGCTCATTGCTTTCTTTTGTTGACGTCACTTCCGGTCAAAACAGGACGGAAGACCTACTCGTTGCTTTGCAACGAGCTTTGCTCTAGTTATTATTATTATTCTTTTTTTGACAAAATTTTGTGCAGGCGATTTCTCAAAAACTATTCAGCGATTTTTCATGAAACTTTCATAAGATATGCGTCATTATATGAAGTTGTTACATCCGCAGTAAAATTTGGAAAATTCGCTTCTGGTGCCAAGTTATGGACAATTTCCTGATTTTAAAATGCGATTTTGTTGCGCACTTTTATCGAAAATGGTTGAGGATATAAACTGGAGACTTATTGGAGATGATAGATAATGACTTTGTGGTTTGCAGAATTGCCTTTTCGTGCGTCGTCAGCACTTCCGGTTTCTGCCGGAAGCATATTTAAAAAATGCAATTTTTTGTTTTTCAATATTTTTCTTTGTTGTTTTTAATCTAAATAGAGACTCATTTTCAAATGCATTATATGTAATTTCTATTAGAATCGAAAAAGGCAATCTCGAGATATTAGCATTTGAAAGTTTGAAGCGGTGTTTTCAATGGCCGAATGGTTAGCTCGTTGGATTTTCACGCGGGCGACCCGGGTTCACTCCCCCGAATGTCCGATTTTTTTTTATCACTTTTTCTGCTAGATTTTTCGTTTTTTATATCAGAATCGGACGGAAGACCTCTCGTTGCTCGCAACGAGTTTCATATCTAGTTATTTTTTTTTTCTTACCGATTTTGTGCACGCGATTTCTCTAAAACGGCTTGATGGATTTTCATGAAACTTTCAGGACTCATGTATCATCACTTGAACCTTATGCGTTTTTTTTTCTTTTCTGATGATGTCACTTCCGGTCTGAGATATTGCCGATTTTATGAATTTTAAAGGGTTGTGTTGTCCAGAGATTTTCTGAAAAATGAGTTGAGATAGAAACATGAAACTTTCAGGCATGATAGACCTATGTCTGCAGATGTGCCTTTCGTATTTGGTTTTTTCCGGAAACGCCGTACGTCGGCGGTCGCTATGGTCCGAAAAATGGTCTATCATGAATTTGAAAAATTTAAACACTTTTTCAACAGTATCTTTTTACCTGTAGATATTTTATCAAAACATATAGAACAAAAGTTGTTAAGAATGTAACGATCTTTGAACGGATATCAACGATAAGGGGCTGGCCCCTAAAATTAATGTCCTAGAGGGACCGAAAGTTTTTTTCCTTATATCTCAAAACGTATTGAGAATTTGTAATACGTCAAAGAAGCAAAGTTGTTCAAAATGTCAAGTTTAATCTATTGGGGTCATCAAAAAACAAAAAAACGTCCGGCGTCGTGATTTCCGGCCAAACCGGAAGTAGTCGGAAAATGCGTATTTTTGCCGTTCTTGACAAGTTTTTTGGCAACATATGACTCTGGGAGCAATAAAATTAATTTTCCGTCCGTCCGACCAAAAATTGATTCTTTTTGCATTAATTAACATAGCTTTAGAGGATTCAAACCATTTGGTTGCGTTATTTCTCATTTTTGTTAAAAATGAAAGCTACTTCCGGTCAAACAGGAAGGAAGACCTACTCGTTGCTTTGCAACGAGCTTTGCTCTAGTTATTATTCCTTTTTCTGCACAAATTTTGTGCAGAGGATTTCTCAGAGATGGTTGGATGGATTCCCTTCAAATTTTCAGGGATGATGCTGGATGATCAGTTTAAACCGGCTGAAAGATTTTCTGAAAATCACTTCCGGTCTAGAGTTATCGCCCTTTTTAAAAAAAATCAGACGACCTTCTTGTCCGTCCATTATCTCAAAAACGGCTCGAGCTAGAGCGCTGAAATTTTCAGTGATGATAGAAGACATGTTCCCATGTTACTGGGAGTTTGGATAGTTTCCGGAAGTATATAGCATGGAAGCTCGGTAGGGGTCAAAATTAAGGATACATTTTATGAATGATTTTTTGAGACATTTTGCATCATATCTTTTGAAATATAATTAATTTGTGAAAACATATTGAACAATATTTGTGCAAAATCACAAGATCTTTAAGATGTTACCTTGAAAAAAGTGCTGAGTCATCATATTAAGGGCAAAAAGGGGCCAAAAGTCTTCAATCGATAACTCTTTAGTAGAATATATTTCGTAATACGTTACTGTAGCAAAAATGTTTATCTGAACAATCTACAATTATATATTATAATTTTCATGTCGTATGGTACATAATTAGGGGCCACAAGGGGCCAGAATGCTAAATCTTTGACGCTTTATATCTCGAAAGTGAGAAATATTCTGATAAGTAATATTGAACAAAAGATGTTCAAAATCATATTCTGAACAATATGCAACCTTTCATTTTTTGCTAAACATTCCCATTAAGGAGTTGAAGGGTTGGCCCC
Organism: Saccostrea cuccullata; assembly: GCF_032062105.1. Taxonomy (NCBI): domain Eukaryota; kingdom Metazoa; phylum Mollusca; class Bivalvia; order Ostreida; family Ostreidae; genus Saccostrea; species Saccostrea cuccullata. Next base: position 66,044 of record NW_026926151.1, on the reverse strand, counting down.
TAAATATTTCTTTTGCGAACAACTCGAAAACGAAAAAGAATCTCTGAATAGGTGTTGAACAAAAAGTGTTCAGAATCCTAAAAGCTTAAAGATGAAATCAAGAAAAAGGGACTAGGCACTCAAATTAGGGGCCAAGAGGGGCCACAAGTCTTCAATCGATAACTCTTTATATTCTAATATTTTGTAATACATTACTGAGGCAAAGATGTTTATCTCAGCCATCTACAACTATATATTATGATTTTCATGTCGTATGGTACATAATTAGGGGACATAAGGGGCCAGAATGCTAAATCTTTGACGCTTTACATCTCGAAAGTGAGAAATATTTTGATAAGTTATATTGAACAAAAGATGTTTAAAATCATGTTCTAAACAATATACAACCTTTCATTTTTTTTGCTAAACGTCCCCATTCAGGAGTTGAAGGGTTGGCCCCTAAATATTTCTTTTGCAAATAACTCGAAAACGAAAAAGAATCTCTGAATAGGTGTTGAACAAAAAGTGTTCAAAATCCTAAAAGCTTACAGATGAAATCAAGAAAAAGGGGCTAGGCACTCAAATTATCGGCCAAGAGGGGCTAAAAGTCTTCAATCGATAACTCTTTATCTTTTAATATTTTGTAAAACATTACTGAAGCAAAGATGTTTATCTCAGCCATCTACAACTATATATTATGATTTTCATGTCGTATGGTACATAATTAGGGGCCACAAGGGGCCAGAATGCTAAATCTTTGACGCTTTATATCTCGAAAGTGAGAAATATTTTGATAAGTAATATTGAACAAAAGAAGTTTAAAATCATGTTCTAAACAATATGAAACCTTTCATTTTTTGCTAAACGTCCCCATTAAGGAGTTGGAGGAATGGCCCCTAAATATTTCTTATGCTAATAACTCGAAAACGAAAAAGAATCTCTGAAAAGTTTTTGATCAAAAAGTGTTCAAAATCATAAGAGCTTTAAGTCAAAATCCAGAAATAGGGGCTGGGCAGTCAAATTAGGGGCCAAGAGGGGCCAAAAGTCTTCAATCGATAACTCTTTATCTTTTAATATTTTGTAATACATTACTGTTTATCTTAGTCATCTACAACTATATATTATGATTTTTATGTCGTATGGTACATAATTACGGGCCACAAGGGGACAGAGTGCTAAATCTTTGATACATCATATCTCGAAAGTGAGAAAATATTTTGAAAAGTAATATTGAACAAAAGATGTTCAAAATCATCTTCTGAACAATATGAAACCTTTCAATTTTCACTAAACGTCCCCATTAGGGAGTTGAAGGGTTGGCCCCTAAATATTTCTTTTGCAAATAACTCGAAAACCAAAAGGAATCTCTGAACACTTGTTGAACAAAAAGTGTTCAAAATCATGAGATCTTCAAGATGATTTGAAGAAAAAGGGCTGGTCATTTATATAAAGGGCCAAGAGGGGCCAGAATTTGAATTTATGACAATTCAACGTTCAATATTTGAAAAATACCATCTCAATCTCAATCAAAATCTTATCTTATCTCATCAAGAATCGAACGGAAGACCCACTCGTTGTTCACAACGAGATCTCATCTAGTTCTCATTATAATTGCACTTGAGCATTAAAATTGGATTAACAAAATAAATGTATGTTAAACCCATAATTACTGTACCTTGAATATGTAGTTTTTAGTTTTTTAATAAAAAAATCAGTATCCGCGGGAATCGAGCTGGGATCCTTTGGTTTTGTAGTCGGGCACGCTACCTCTGCGCCACCGATGCCTTGACATTTCAACCTATATACTTTGTACAGTTGTATGAAAATGAAATACAAGTTTGTTGCCATTGGAGATTATATTTACAATACTAAAAGAATCTAGCCTTTTGGTTTATTTCAAGGCTTTATGCTATAAAAAATTACTTGTGTGTTTGACAATGTTTGACATCGTAGAGCTACTATCACGAACTCGGTGTGACGGAACTTTGTACAGATATAAACCTTTCGTCGTTTCTTCGAAGGAATGTTATAATTTAATCAACTTTTACTACATCATTTAAAACCTGGTGAAATGATTCAATTTTGTTATTAGCATAAGCTGTGATAACTTATCTGGGCCTAAATAGCTCCAGTAAATTATACATGTCTACTAGAAAGGCAATATTGCACGCATGTTCTGTATATTACAAGTACAGATGTATACTGCTTTACATAATAAATAAAAAAAACAATAAGATAGCTTACCTGTAAATCCATGAATACTTGGTGATGCTCAAGTTTTCTTCAGGGAGGTATAATAACTTGTCCTGTACTAAGTTACGTTATTCAGCTGTTATTTGTTTACCTCATAAGACATATGCGGCATTTTTTTTCGGCAAACATGCAGACGAAACGTCATGTCTTTAGAGCGCTATTATGACGTATTTACATTATGTCACGAAGGTCCCTTTTCGCTTGACGCAACTCATCTAAATTCTGGCTTTCTAGTTCTTGCAAAAAATTATCCAAATCAAAATTTCGAAAGCTTCCTAAAAGCTTGGTTTTGATTTTAACTCTTGGAAGCACATAGTTAAATTGTAAAGAGATAAAATTGTGGACGCCACTGAAGCCTGTACAAAAATTTCCAATGTTAGAGGATTTTGTTTTAATGTTACTTAACACTACATCTAAAGGAGATGGTTCAGAGTTCTTTGGAAAACCGGTTGGTTTGCTTATAAAATTTTTAAGATCAAAAACATCGCAAAGATCTACCAACAGCCCTTTTCTCACTGTCTAGAAAATTAAAATTTAAGTCGTCAATAACAGTGAAATTTTCATACATTGAGATAATTTTATCGACAGTTTGACTAAAATCAATACTTAAAGCATTATCTGTAATACTTGGGGGTTTACATACACAGCATGAATACCATTTTTCTGTGTCTACCATAATTTCAATACCTATTGATTTAATTTTCCTAAACTCTAAACTTTTCATTTTGTCACCTGGAAAGTCCGATCTTAAGTAAGCCACTAATCCTCCTCCATGTATGTTCCTGTCTGCTCGCCACAAGTTATAAATATTCACCTTAAGCAAAACGTCAGGAAAAAAGTTGTCAATTTTAGTCTCGGCTATGAATAGAACATCTACAATATTTCTGTGTAAGAGACCTTTTACATATTCATGTTTGTTTCGTAAACTATTGATGTTCAAGTATCCATATAATAGATTTGCTGGTTTGGGTTGTCGGATATTCACAAATTCATCGAAAATATCATAATTTGAGCTATTTATGTCTGGTCCAAATACATCATCTTGATTTTCACCTATTGATATGTTATGTAATAGAGATGATTCATGTTCAAAAAAGGAGTCAGAAAAGTGAAATGTTGAGCAGGGTCTGCAAGTCAACGGGACATCCGAAATACCTAGTGATTACACTACTAAATTACCCGTGAGATCAGAAACGATCCCCTTTTTAAAGGTTTTTCATTCTTATATAGACTGGTGTATCTATTTTTAGATTCAAAGATAAATTTTGTAGATAAATCGTCTTGGTTGTAGGTGTATGATGCATCATGGTAGGACTAGGCATGATGTAACCTACTGAAGAACTGACAGACCATCCAATATTCTCGATTAGTATCGTGTAAAACTAACATGACCACATCGGTGATTATGAGGGAAATACAAATGAAAAACTGGGCATAAAACATGATCTCTTCTTGAGGATTATTCTCTCCACAAATTTTCTAGCTGCAGATCTGTAGCTCTCCGAAAAAAAATATATTGAGAGACCGGAGAGCTACAGTGCCACCCATTGTAAAAACTGTATATTTTATTTATTGCGCACAAAAAAGTGCGCTCGGTTCTTAATTAATTCTTCCAAATTCTTACCTCAATTGCAAATAATGAAAAATTGAAAAAAATTCTTTATCTTCTATCAAGTACTCTCTTAGATGACATCTGAATGAAGCATATTGGACCGAATTATCTTTGAAACCAATATGGCAGTATAAATAAGCGGAATGTTCGATGATTACAATATCAGGGTCAGGAGGACAATTAATAACAATTATGAGGAATGTTTGGGTGTGGAAACATTGAAAAAATATGTCAGGAACACACGGTTAGTAATATTTTGAGATTACAGTTTTAAAAACGGAGAAATAAATCGAGAACAGAGCGCACTTTTTTGTGCGCAATAAATATACAGTTTTTTCAATGGGTGGTACTGTAGCTCTCCGGTCTGTCACTATATTTTTGTCGGAGAGCTACAGATCTACAGCTACAAATTTTCCAGTGAGGATTTATTTGATAAAATCCGTTTCGGAAATCCATGAATCGAAACTAGGGAGACATCACTTCAACCTGACTTTGACTTCTTGAATGATTTTCTTCCCTTCACGTTGCTTTTTTATACCCAAGGCCAAGATTTCCTCCATTTCGTACACCTCTTCGTTTTTAATGATCTAAATCTCTTGTAATTCTTTCTCGTAAAAAAGTTCTTTCTAATTCCTCCCCGTGGTCATCCTGTACTCGATACACGTAAGGGTAATGACATGGGACTCTTCTTGATATGATAACCAGTTCGAAATTCTGTAGTCCAGTTGGGTAAATATCCCGTTTGGCTTTACTGATGCGCACTCGATCTCCTGTTTCAAACTTGGGTTTTTCTGGAGATTTTTTAGATTCCCCATATAAAGTTTTCCAGACTTTTAACACATTGGAGGGCTTCACTTGAGCTGGTGTTCTTTGAATACTGTATGATTGTTAGCATACACTAATTCCGGTTAGACCTCTAAATACCGTCTGGTTTTATGACGAGTGAAATAGCTCCACATGCGTGCTTTGAGAGTTCTCTCAAATCGTTCCACTATACAAGCTTTGGTGTCCGTATTTCGAGTGGTAAAGAAATGAATGGATTTAAAAGCCTGTAAGAATTTCCGATTGGTGAATTCTTTGCCTTGATCCTATTGAATACGGACGGGGCATAGAACGTCATTTTGAAAAATCTCTTGTAATCCTCGAATCATTTCTTTTTCTTTTTTTCTGTTTAAAGGCACCACCCAGGCATATTTATATAAGACGTCAATGTCACACAATAAAGACGTATAGCCGTCATTGTGTTTCTTTAAACTTGACACATCGGCTAAATCTAATTGCCATTGTTCGTCTATATCTGTCACTCTAGTTTGATGTCTCCGGAATTTTCTTTGAATTGATTTATGTAAGGTATACGTATTTTGCTCTTTTAACCATTCTCGTATCTTTTTAAAGGAAATCTTATGTCCCAAACTTTTGACCTGACGATACAAAGCTTGTATTCCTCCTTGCCCTCTCTTGGGATTACAATAAATCTCGTTTTAAATGTCTTCCACTTTCTTCTTCCTCTTCCTCTTCATTATTTAGGCAATGAAAGCCGACTCGTCGATTTGTTGCAATCTCGTTTGAAAGATATCTAGCCTAACTTTACTTTTTTTCGCGAGGACCTCCTCTAACTTAAAAATAGGGGAAGGCTTGGATTTTTTTGAAGAGGGTTCCTCTTTCTTCTATAGGTCGACTAATAGGTGTAAAAAAAGAGAAGCATCCTGAGACCCGCTCTCTTCATCTTCATTGCTTAAGGCCCCTTTAGGAGTACTGATTTCCTAGGTTTCTGCATGGCTTTTATAAGGTTTTGATTTTTCAAGTAGTCCATGGAAGCATGGGTCTCTTTTAGAGCTTGAACAATTCATTTTGCATAATTGCATAATTTGCATAGCGGGCAAAGCCCGTTATGCTAAATAGTTCCCATGTTTCCCACTATTGTTGATGTCCCTGGCATACTCTCAAAACTAGACAGTGATTCCTTATATTTCCATTTCATTGTGAAATAAAACTGTAGACTTAGACATTAAAAATGTAGACTTATAGATTTAAATTACACGAGGACTTCAATGCCAATTTCAATAGTACTCGCACACTGACGTCAAACACAAAGGCAGTCGCATAAGATTTCCATGCGTATTAGGCCTCCTTAGCTACTTACCTATCGACCTGCCTAAGTTACATCCCGGCAGAATTATCAAGAAATAAATTCCCCCAACTTTCAAACAGTTATCACAGAGAACAAATTAGAAATGGAAATATTTAATAATTCAGCTTTCCTTTGCATGGGTTTATTCACGCTTTGAATGATTTGTTGATCGATTCGGGCGTGGTATCCGACTTCTCAGGAGCTGCTGCTGCTGGGGCTAGGGGTGCGGAGGCTGGCGTTTTTAGTCGATTGCTTTTAAGCTTGGTGTAGTCTAAATAATTCCGATAGCGATGAAGTTCTTGACCAATGTAAACCTATTTTTTCTTCTGGGGTTAAATCTTAACGTCGTGTAATCTCGTCCAATTACTGGCCTTAGCTAAGGGTGGTTTGAAATTTTGGGGGTTTTGGTAATTTTGCCTTGAGTTCGTTCAACAGAACGGCACTTATACCATTTTACGACTCATTTTTGTTACTTCTTTTTAATGGCTTTATAGACAGAATGACCGGCATCCAACAGTAAAGATGCGGCTGAGATTGAACGGGGTTTCTTTCTGCTTGACTAATAAAGCTATTTGTCTCTGGACAGATTGGGATCAGACTAGTCTTCTGAAGATGCGTTTCTTAGGAGCTAACTTTCGTTTCTGAGCCGAATTGAGAGGTAACACTCCTTTTAAAAGGTTGTAAACGATCTCACAAATCTTGAGAATACAGTCTTCAGAACAATGTTTTAAAATCCCGTCTTAAATTTAAAGGAATAGTGAGGGACTGATTATACTCTTAAAAGAGGCCAATGAGGTTTTAATCGTGTAGAACAACAACTCGTTCTTTTTTTCTTAGACATCTTTAGATAAATAAGACAAGTGCTTTAAAGTCACTTCATTTTATGCCTTTTTTATTTCAAAGAGGAGCATGCATGCCATGTTAGCCCATCTCGTGTTTATCTCTGTTTTTCTCCGTGAATTTTGTAATGATATCGGCATTTTATCTCATGCATTTAGGGAGTGTAGGTGTAGAAGCTGTCAGGAGTTAAAAGCGTGTTATTTTAGGCCTGTGAATGGAGGCTTTAATTCCAGGTGTGGAAATTCCTACATTGACCCTGAAAATCTCTTCTAAATCACTGGCTTTTTGACTGCCTATGGTTCCCATAGCACGATCCATTCTCATTTCAGCTTTTATCTTAAATATCCTCTCCCTTAGATGGAAAGATTTCCTACTAAAATACTTAGAAAGTGCTGCTAGAATCCCGAGTTCAGCATGGGTTTACGAAAAATCTCGGTTCATATGTATACAATTCAAAACATCGGATAAGGTTTCGTGCAACTGTGTGGAAAAAATTATTTTACTGACGGGACAGTGGGATTCTAGCAGCACTTTTTAGGCAGAATAGATGTTTTTCAACTATATTATTTACTCACAAAAATTAGTAAACTCCAGGGTATTGTTGTTCCGTTAGCTTTTTTATTAAGGAAAATTTCGCTATTAACAGAAGTCACGTGATGTCGTTTTGGTGGCGCACGTCGTTGCGTTAGACAGTCTTTCATCTTTATGCAATAAATAATAATAGGTTACGTTTATCAGCTGTTTTGATAAATTATCAAACTCAATTTTCGTTAAAAAGTCTAGATTTTCCAAAAAATGACTTATATGCTTCCTTAACATACCCGCGCGCCCTAATTCGATAACAAGGTCTCGTTCCCGCTGTTAACGCTGTAAGGTTCTCACTAATTTATTCTTAGCTGAGAGAGGTGGAGCCATGATGATTGTTCAATGATAAATGATTAAGATGAGATTGATACATTTTTATTTACACTCTTGGGGCATGTGTACAGTCAGCATTTCAAACAGTCGACTTCTCAATCTTATTTCGTCTGAGGTCTCAAGTCGATCAGTAAATATCCATGAGGACGTAAAGTGGCATTTTGATAAGCTGACATGAAATGAGGAAGGACTAGCTGACGACTCAAGACACTGATCTGAGATTTGTCTCTGGGATTTTTAAACAAGACTAAATAATGAGCATTCAGACTAATAGTACGATGGGAGGCTGCCCGATCTGAGTGATGTTAACTCAACTGGTATTCTGATGATTGGCTTTCTTGGTAAACCAATCCACAATCGATTCATTGGCTTTTCCTCCCATCAAGTCGTCAAAAATGAGGATTTCTTTAAATGGCCACTAATTTCTCGTCGTCTTCAGGAATATTTCGAATGAACGACACTCGATCTGTCAGGGAGGTGTAAGAAGGTTTCCGTTCTCGATAAAACCAGACGATTTTTTCAGGCATGGGGGTGATCCAGTGTAAGTTTTCCACTAATTTCTTGACGAAATCCGTTTGCCCGATTTAGAGGGCCCTGCGACCACCATGGTAAAATCGTGTTTTAGTTGAAAAAAGGAAGGGGTGTCTCCTCGGAATACATGTTGATCAATGAAAGGAGATGTGGGTTCAAGGTATTTTTTATAGCTAACAGAGAAATACGCGTTTGGGTTGTTGAATCTCTGCTCATCAGATGGGGCAAAACTGGAAGGAAGGAGCTCCCAAGGCAGCAACATACGTGTCCACACGGTAGATAAGCTATTTGTAATTCCTTGTCTAAGCAAATGTGATATTTTCCTCGAGCCTGGAGGTCTGGTTTTCTATTCATTGTCAACAATGAACCTATTTATATCCATTAGGTAAAGTGGTATAATTCTCTACAATTTTTCTCTTGTCATACACAATTCTATATTGTTTATCTAAAGGCACGGTCTTGACTTCATGATTACGGGTTCTCTTTATTTTGAAGGGGTAGGCCACTTGAATTTTATCTATTTCTTTCTTCCACATCTTTCTAAAGTCTCTGGAGACACGATCTGGTAGGCCCGATAATTCAGAGTGACTCCTTTGACTTTCAATACAGATTTTCCTTGAGCTGTGACAAAGGCATAATTTTGGGCCCTCCCAACATGAATATAATAATGTGGTCCCCATCTAATTCGTCGGTCCATTCTCCTTAACTGTTGCCCAGGATGGGGTTAAATAGTCCCTACTTATGTTGATAGATGATACTATCCGTATCGAAATTAAGGACACGCTTTCCTAATGGTTGTAAAGTCTCATAGAGATGTAAGCAGGCATTAGCGGTCGTGAAACAAGCCAGTGCCACGTTTCCGAAAGGGCATTCTTCATCGAATTCCTACTTCTCTTGATAGTTGACTAACATCATGTCTGATTCGGGTTTGTTTTTACTGGCTTAGAGTTCCATGCCATTAATGTCGAGGATAGAATCTTGTAACAGTTGTTGTTATTCTTCTTATTCGGTCAAGTATCGAGTCTTAGGTAATAACAATCGTTGAGCAAATTTTCCCCATAGGCAATTTAAAAAAAGTTTGGCTATCGTTCTTCTAACTGGATTTTTCTCGATATTTAGCAGGTGCATCCGGATATTTTCTTTGTCTATGACTTGACGAATGTAATCTAGTTGTTGTTCTTCCGTCTCACAGTCGGGTAGAAATCCGGAAGCTTCCTGATTGTTCTTAAGGAAAGTATCGATGTAGGGCCTGAATAAATCTTGACTTGTTTCTTGAAAATGCAAAACCTCATCAATCTGTTCTAAAGTATATTCCATGTTCAGGGCTTTATGTAATTCGGCCGTCAACCGTGAGACTACGTTCTTGGTCTACGTGTTGACATGGAACTCTAGAGGTAGAGTCCTGTCCTTCCGCACACGTTCAGCATAAGGGAAATAATAACTTGCCCCCCGTACGAAAAGGTAAAAAGGGATGATAGAGGCCTCGGGTGGTAAAACCCGACAGTGAATGAGGCCAAAATAACTTCTCGGCGGATCTGGAACGTTGAGACCTGATACATAATTCTATAGAGTTTCATCTCTTTGCACTTCTTGATCGAATGTGTGCTCCCAGATGCTATGGTCGGAATACCCAATTTCCTCTTAGGCCGAATTCCTTCTGACCGTTTCCTCGTATTATTGTTGATAGGTACACTGGGTCCTGTTAGGGTGACTTTTGGTCTGTAAATTGGATTAGCAAGTGGGGCATCAGTCCAATAGCATCCGTTAAGGTAGATCGCGGGTTTGCTGACGTCACAATAGGATTCGACGTAAAAAGCTTACAACGTTCACAGTATCAAACTACAAACAAGCAAAAAGTATTTCCATCAGTATGCAACATAAAATTAGCTGCAGATCTGTAGCTCTCCGAAAAGATAAGTTTGACAGACCGGAGAGCTACAGTGCCACCCACTGAAAAAACTGTATATTTATTGCGCACAAAAAAGTGCGCTGTTTATCGATTTATTTCTCCATGTTTTTAAAACTATAATCTCAAAATATAACTAACCGTGTATTCCTAACATAATCTTTCATTGTTTCCACAACAAAGCATACCTTATATATGTTGTTTACAGCCCTCCTGGCCCTGAAATCGAGATCATCGAAAATTTCGTCTGTTTATACTGTCATTTTGGTTTGTAAGATAATTCGGCCCAAAGCGCTTCGTGTAGATGTCAACAATGAAAGAACTTAATTGATAGAAGAGTAGAAAATTTTCGAAATCTATATCTTTTGCAATTTAGGTACGAATTAGGAAGAATTAATCCATAATTAAGCACAACTTTTTGTGCATAATAAATATACAGTTTTTTCAATGGGTGGCACTGTAGCTCTCCGGTCTATCAATATATTTTTCGGAGAGCTACAGTTCTGCAGCTAACATAAAATAAAACAAACAGTTTTTTTTGTCTGTAAAAATATTTATTTATATGTAATAAAAAATAAAGGATTAATCAATAAGTAATCAATACTAAATTAGATTAAGAGATAACATAAAGTTAAAATATGAAAGGTCAAAATTGATTCAAGTAACATGACTGTGTGTTTCATTGAAAAAAGTGTGACAATTTAGGTAAATTATGACAATATTTGTCAATCAATTAAAAATTGAAAATGCGGATAAAACGTGTTTTATTTTCAGTGAATTGTGATTACACGTGATTCTGAGACATACAAAAATAATGACGTCGCACAAACGTTATATAACGTCTTAATGAAATTATATACGTTTGTTACAAATTTGTAAAACTTTAAAGTTTTTTTGCGAGAAAATGAGCGAGAACACATATTAATTTTTTTTTAATAGATCGATTCTAAATTTATCTCACATTAACTGTGTTGAGTAATATAAAATTCGTCTGCGCCGTTTTCATATTATAAGCATGGTTTTGAAATGCGTTTACCGGTGAGAAAGGCGCATTTACTATATATTTCATTGTGATAGCGTCACCAGCTCTCATCAACATTAGTGCTTTTGAAATACGATAACAATATAACCACGCAGACGAATCTCACAAAAATTTTAGAAAGTAAAATTTGAAACGAGAGGATTCAGTTGACAAATTTTCAGAGTATGTTTTCAGGCAGACAGTAAACCCGCGATCTACCTTAAATTCGTAGACGGTGTGAGTAGCTTCTTGGTATCCGTCTACGGTATAACTTCCGTTCTTAACTTCTACCCCGTTTCTTGCATGCTGTACGTTGTGTCCGCTCAGCTGACTCATCCAACTTAACCACCGGCAGGCTTTGGCAGAATATTGACGCGCAGGCTGATACCCCACGTTAGGAATGATGGCAAGGGTCTCTTTTGGCATGAAGCCTCGACGGTAAGTTAAATTGGCCGCACTTGCTAAAGTGATGGATTCCTGGAAGGGGTCGACACGGACTAAGTTCCTGAGGGTGGCTCTAAACAGAGCACAGCCTCGTCTCAAATTATCCACGTCCGAGACACAGTACTCTAAAATTTCCTTCTGGAAATCAAACGCTTTTCAGGCCTGCTGATGGTACCACTCATAAATTGCCTGTCGTCCACTGATAGTCATGTCGTCTGGGTTATAGTACGCTGTCGGTGGATAAGGCCCCACGTATTTCTGGTTCTGTTCCGTATTTAAATAAGTGGGGAAAATATCCTTTCTTGAGTTCGATGGATCAGAAAGCACAGGGCATCTTGGCTAGGGCAAACGGTAAAAAAAATATAAAAGTCCAGGAATTCAAATCCACAAATCTGCATGGATAAGATTTTATTGCCGTTCATGAAGACCGTAGGTTTCAGGCAGGCGGAATGTACCAGGTAATTCAAAATAAACTGTCCGTCGTATCCTTTGAAATTGTGGGCAATGATGATGCTTTATTAAACAACGAGGCGTCATGTAATAAATCAGAACTCTTTTTTCCTGTAGTGGGTTATAATAACCACTCCATGAACTGCTTAAAGGTCTCTGGTCCCTGAAATAAGTGTTGACGGGAACCCACGTGTCGATAGTGAGGACAGGGTTGGTCTATAGATAGGTGACCACAATGTTGACAAACGCATTGAGCCACACAAAGGTTAGGAACATGGATGTCGTTTCCTTGAGTTAATTGAAAATCGAAATAAATGTAAAACTGTAAAGTCTCTTTACCCTTCTTCTTTTTCTCAGACTTCAGCTGAACGTAGCACTGATGATCGGAATATACAGTTTTCTTACTGATCTCTGTTTCTGTCCTCTGCACTTGTGATGAGGGAATCATTTCTTAGGCATCCATATCTAACACTGCACACATCGCCCAAATGAACTACATATATGTACGGTGGTGGTGGTGGTTTTCTTACTATGGGGCAGTAAATGATTTTAGTAGCAAGTCCTGTTCTTTAAAAATCCCTGGCACTGTTGACATTGAATGTGGGCCCAGTTGTCAGGGGATGGCATGTCTCCTAAACAAAAATTACATCGATGAGGGCACTGGTCTCGATGTTCCGTGACGTTCCTATAGCCCACATCCCAATGATTACAATAATATTGTTTCCACGGCACTCCTGGCATGGATAGGATGGCATCGTAATGCTGTTCATCTAATAGAACATTCAAATAAGTACCGTCTCCGTAGCCTTTGTAAATGGGCTCTTAGGTGAGTTTAGAGGAGGTGGACTTGAACTGGAATATTTTTAGTCGATGCGAGAGGTTAACACCTGTTGTTATTTCCCCCATTCTTTGGGTCCACAAGGCTGATTGATATCATACCCGACTTGTTCCATTAGCGCTAGAGCTTCTGGTTTCTGGTCGTTAGCTCTTACATCTCCTTTCCGCATCCATAGCCATCGTTTTTCCCATTGGGAATCTGGATGTTCTGGATTTTGACTATGCAACCGGATGGCCACGATGGCTCATGCTGAACAAAACTTATCCGATTGTCGTTGTGAACGATGGCTCTTTTCCTGTTCTTGAAATTCTCTTTATTGACCATCAGGTGTTTAGTTTTGTCTCCACCACTCCCTTCAGGATACTTGACCCGAAACATGTAAAATTCCATGCCCCCGTCTCCCAGTTTAAAATCCTTCTTGGATTGTTTCACTGCTTCTATTTTGTTTAAAATGACGGCCTCGTTCAAATATTTCCATTTCGTAAACTCAAACCAAATATCGGAATTTAGAGAATCGTGGTCTATGTTCACTCGTAGGTATTTGTTTGGATTACACTGCATTTCAGATTTCACAGTTTGAAACAGGTTTCTAAATAATCGCCGAACAAATCCTCTGTTTTCTTCCTCTGGAGACTCCTTAAAATTCACAGAGTAAAAATCTTCTTGGGCTTTAAATTTTCTAGAGTGCTTCGTATCATTCAGTCTGAGTTGACAATATTTTGAAATGGCCTTGGGCTTCGTTGGATGATGGGATGGTGACTTTGGTCCCTCGTGGACCCTAGTCCTTTGTTATTGCTGTTCTTGCTGGGCTCTGATTCTCCTCATATTTTGGCATTTCTTTTTCGGAGGGCTATTTCCCTCGTTCTCTGTCGAGAAAAAAATCGTTCTAACACTCTCTCCGGTCATCTCCATTTCATAAGTTGTTGGGTATGTAATAGACTTTTCATATCAGAAGCCATGTCGACAGCTTATTCCTCTGACAACATAATGAGCTTCAAGGTAAAAACATGCAATATATATACATTGTGTGACGTCATAATGATTAGCTCGCAGTCATTTGACTCGCTGCCAAGTTAATTAATATGGATGGGGATTTTCAGGACAAGTCTAGACCTGCCCCTCTAAAGTGTACTCAGTTGACCCGACTATCCACCCCAGACCCCCAAAGTCCACTCAGTTGACCCGTCATTCCAGGCACCTAATACTACTGACGAGCCGCCATTAATTCCTCCTTTCTTTGCTACAAACGCTTAAAAATTCGATTCGATGTTTGATTAAAAAAAATTCCAAAAAGTTGTCTTCAGAAGTTAAGGAAAATGCTGTTCATAAATAAAAAGTTTTTTTCACTTTGCTAATGCCTAAAATATTTATTTAGAATAAGGCTGCCGTCGGTTATCAACTCCGTTTTTTTCATTGTATGTTTCGTTCATTTCGTTGACTTTTATGCACTTTTCATCTGTTGCTCTCTTACATGAGTAAAATTTACAAATACGAGACCGTTCGGATTTTCGGACTTCTCTTTACTTCGAATTATTTTCAAAGTAGGTAGGAAAGTTTTAGCAATAAATGGTTTGGACTTAAATTTTCAAATATATTATAGTAGTATATCATATTTTAAAATCTGGCGAAATTGGGGGTCATGAAGCAAGTCCGAATTTTTTAACTTACAAGCAATAAACTTGATTATGTTTGGAGTATTAAATGGCGCAAAATAAAAACAAATTCTAGACATTCATAATGAATTTGTAACATTCTAACACTTTATAATATCATATATTTAAATTTGCCAATGTCTTTCCTTATATGACAATACTAAAAAAAAATATTCAATTTTCGATGACATGCAGTCGGTCACATGATCAGACTTTCTTGCGTATGGAAAGCAAATGGCACGTGCAATTTGGAAAGTTCCGACTGTGACGTCACATAACGTCGTAGCAAAGTTACGTTGCATTTCAAAATCTAAATCTAAATAATGCCTTTTTTTGTTTGTAAAATGAATGAAAACGTAAAATATAAATATAAGAAATAAAATATCATTTTTTAGAGTTTCATTGGGGTATGACATGAAGTCGGTACGTGATCAAATCTACTATAACGCCCTTTGGGCGTTATAGAATTTGATCACGTGACCGACTTCATGTCATACCCCTATGCAACTCTAAAAATGATATCTTATTTCTTAAATAGCAAATTATAACCTAATTTTTGCCTTGTCAAATTCAGAAGATGCGTAGTATTCATTAGAAAAAAAATGACTTCGACGAATGAAACAAAGCAGCAACTTACGATAAAATTTTGTGATGCACTCTGGAAATCTTCAGAATAAATTATGGAAAGTGTTGGAGGAAGCAAAGATTACCGTTTAACGGTTTTCTTTAGTGGTTTGCTTGATCAAAAGTTTAGCAACAATCTTGGTGGGATTGCTTTCTGGCGGTAACATAATTCCATGATGTTTAAAAAGCGACAACAATCATCTTTGATGTGAATTTCAGAAGTTTTGTAATACTGATTAAAATCAGTTTAAAGTAAAACCAATACAAGAAGAAAGATTATAGTCTTTAACAACAGGCTGTATTCAATGCTTTTAAACAAGGCTTACAAGACTCCTAATTTATTCGCTACTTAAGAGCATGCTCTGATTACGATTCATTATTAAACCGAGGCAGGCTACTCATAATGCGTTGATGTAACAGGGTCTCAACAACCTTGTTGAATGTCAGCATTTCGTAAATTCTATGTTCGTTATATTAGTCTTACAACCAAAAATATCGTTATAGTCACTTTTTCAATAAGTTCAGAGTCAATGAGTCTCTGCTAATCATAAAATTATTACACAATGACACCAATGCTTACCAAGTAAATATCATTATTATCATCATTTGAAATGAAATAAATAAATAAACTTCACATTAAAGAAAGATTTAAAGATTTTGAATGACTGTTGATCGTTATGCATTTAGTTTCTTTTGCTAAAGTAAATTTGTAATGGATAAAAATTTAATTGGGGGGATATTTACAGTTGATAATCCAGATACCCATACCCCCAATGGCTCGGTTAGACTTGTTGGTGGATTCTCCTCGTCCAGGGGTCGACTCGAGGTCTACTATTCCGGTATGTGGGGTACGGTGTGTGGAAACAACTGGGGAAGTAAAGAGGCCGGAGTCATTTGTGCAATGATGGGATATCCAAGGTGAGTAGTTGATTATTTTTTTAGTGTATAATTTTAGATATGACATCTAGTATTGAAACTTCTACCCCCCAACATTTCTATTGTCCGAAAATTTATATTAACTGCAAAAAACATAAAGAAAGGGGAAAAACACTCTAAGGATCCAAGTTAGTATTTGACACAAGGTCTAAATAAGATCTCACCAAACACATACATTATGATGCTTAGTTTTAGAACAACAAAATATATATAACTTAGAGGCTATAGGCAGATGGGTGACAATTTGATAATTATATTACATAAAAGTACATGTTATGTGTGTTTTTTAAAGCATATAATAGACCAATGTATATTGTTTAAACATCAAAGTCCTTTGGGCTTTTTATTTAATGGATTATAATTCCATAGCCTTCACTTCTTTGAATGAAAGAATTTAATTCGATACAACTTTATCAAACCTGAATATGTGATGGTTTCATTAAAAGGTCTAGGAAACGACAATAAATGATGAAAATATTCTTCCAGTGATGGAAAGCAGGATCAGAATTAGTTTTAAAAAGTATTTCAATCCCTCTTTTAAAGGAAGTATCTGGTTCCTCGTATTATGACCCCGGAACTAAAATGAGTTTTATTTGTGATTATACGGTTTAAATCTTAAATCTTCTTTCGAGAAGAGTGGGGTCTTTTGGTCAAATTGCAATATATTTTGACCTCAGATTTCTTCAAATCAAATCCTTCATGGTCATTGTGGTGACATAAGGTAATTAAGTGGAGTGACCCTCTGATAAGGAAGATACATTTCCAAGTAAAAAATCCTAATACATTATGTATAACTATAGCTTAATGTACCAGAGTTTGAACGAAAAATATCTTTGATTAGTCGATTCTGTTGCTCTCAGTCCATAGAGAAGATTTGAAGTCATAAAACATCACATATTATTACAAAACCTATCAGGTATAGCCAACCCGGTCAAAAAATGTTAGTAAAGGTAAGCCTAAATGAGCAAATAAATAGAAGGAACAGACACATCAGTGAAGTACTGAATAGACCGAACTCTGGAAGACCAATACAATTTATCATGGGAAGAACCTGAATGTAGAAATAGCTGGAATAAACGAGAAGGAAGTGACAAAAGCTTCTAGTGTTTAGTCTTTTAACTTCAATATTAAAAAGAACAGCAGGATTTGATGAAATACTAATTGAAGCAACGAGGACTATACGATAAAAATGAAGAATGTATGTATGTGTTAAACAAACTATGGAAACAGACGGAATCCATAGTCAGCAGAAGAAGGACTGAGTGTATATTAGTAACTAAACTAGTGGTACTTTGAGCGCTTAGGTCACAAAAACTCCACTATTTGCTATCGGAGACCAGAAATAAGTGTCAGATCAAGCAAATAAAATAGGAGGTACACAATGACCTATGTTATACAAAATCTGTAAAAGTTACATGAAGTTTTATTCAGGGCTAGGAGGAGTTGTGTATAAAATATGGGTATCAATATTATAGAAAAATGGCAGTTTCCATGTTTTTCTAATGGGAAACCCGAAATATGTTTCCGACAAAAAGTAAAAATTCTTAGTGTTCTTACTGCAGTATCAAAATATAAGTTCTGAAATGTATGTATATTGACAAATCCTTATCCATAAAATCTTTCAATACACTTATGCCCTTTTATAACGTATTGTTGTTACAGTCAGAAAAATACATTTAGCCAATTTACACCATTTTAAACAGATGTTCAATGGCTGCAGTTTAGAATACTGCATAGGATTCTTCCTGTAGGTTACTATCTTAAAAAGATTAATATTAAAACTACTGATTTTTGTGCCTTTTTTAAGAATGAAAGTGAAACAATTCAACATGGTTTTTTTTTTGTTATAATATTTTTGCATTTTGGAGTAGTCTTAGCCAACATATATATAAAACTACTTCATAAATGGTCGGATCTGATATTAATAATGTAATATTTGGAAAGTTTCCTTTGTCAAAAAATAATAGAATTGTAAACTTTTACTGTGCAAAAAACAATTTATCTTTACTTGTTTTATGCAGAAGAAAATGCCGAATTTCAGTGCACTCTTACGTCATTTAAGAATCAAATATAATGTTGAAAAATTTGTTAAAAGCCAAAAGAATAAAATTGTGTACTTTAATTCCATATGGTCTACATGGAAATCTGTTTTGATGACTGACAGTTTAAATCTCATTTACTTTGTTATTGTCTTTTTAGGTCACCTGAGTAAACTCGGGTGACCTATTGCTATCTGTTTTCGTCCGTCGTCGTGCGTTAACATTTGAACATCTTCAGCTTCTTCTCTGAAACCACTGAACCAATTTCAACCAATTTTGGCATATAGCATCTATGGGTGAAGGGGAACAAAAATTGTGAATTTCATGGCTCCTGCCTTCCTGGGCCCTGGGGGTGGGGCCAAAACGACTAAAATAAGTGCAATCTTTGAAAATTTTCTTCTTCACTCCTGGACATCAAGCAGTCAAAATGTTTGCATGATTGTAATCAGCATTGAGTTCTCTACCAAAATTGTGAAATTCATGGCCCCGGGGTCAGGGGTTCAACTCCTCGAGCGGGGCTATATAGATTATATACTGAAAATGCATTATTTTTTGAAAAATCTTCTTCTCTGCTCCTGGGTATTAAATAAACTAACTAAGTACATAGTTATGATGAGCAAGAGTGCCTCTTCCAGTGAATTTAATGGCCCCAGGGTCAGGGGTTCTGGTGTTAGGGTGGGGCTCTATAATGATTATATTGTGAAAATACATTAATTCTTTGGAAATCTTCTATTCTGCTTCTGGGTATTAATTAAAATAATCAAGTACATAGCTATGATGAGTAGGAATGCCTCTTTTAAAATTGTGAATCTTATGGCCCCAGGGTCAGGGGTTCTGGTGTTAGGGCTGGGCTCTATTGATTATATATTGTAAAAATGCATTAATGCTTTGAAAATCTTCTTTGCTTCTGGGTATCAATTAAAATAACTAAAGTACATACTTAAGATGAATAGTAGTGCCTCTTTTAAAATTGTGAATTTCATGGCCCCTGGGGGTCAGGGGTCCTGGTGTTAGGGCGGGGATCTATAATGATTATATAGTGAAAATATATTGATTTTTTGAAAATCTTCTTCTCTGCTCCTGGGTAATAAGCAGATGAACTACTTATATAGTTATGATGTGCAAGGGTTATTCTTCCAGAATTGTGAACTTACAGGCTCCTGGGTCAGGGATACCAGGGAGAGGGGGGTAGGGTTCTATATTTATACTGAAAATGAATTGTTTGAAATTTGCTCCTTGGTATTAATCAAACATTTTTGATAAGCAAGTGTGCCTTTTCAAAAAATTGTGCAATGTGTTCACTTAGGGTCAGGGGTTCATGTTTGGTTTTTGTTCCCCTATCAAGTCCATGGGTATTAAGGAGACTTTGGGTTTTTCAAATTAACATACAGATATAACTTAAATGATATGATAGCTTTAACTGTCAACTATAATTTGACAAAAAAAAATCATACATATTAGTTTTAAAATCTGATTACCGTATAACGGGTATTTTCTGCGGTTGTCCAATTTTTGCGAAATTTTGCGGATAGGACAAATCCACAAAAATTACTATCGCAAAATATTTTTACTATGCCTTCAGGTATTTTATACATGCAAGTATGATAAGTGGTGTGTCTGCAGACTCACGCGTGGACCTGTCTTCGTTCGCGAGAAAATTCGGGTGACATCGAAACTCCGATAGCTGCAAACAAAATATGACAGTTTCTCTTTCTTTCTTATTTTCCACTTATCAATCTTGTGTTTTGTCTTGAGGCCGTGATTATTATTACTGCTTGTGTATACAACATGGTTTGATTGTCTCCTGAATTTCATTCAAATCAGATGACTGACAGTTACTGTATTAGTTACACTTCAATGCGCGTGACACGTGCGATTTTTGGGGTGGTTGATTATGCAACTGTTTGTTTTAGCTTAAAATGAAACTCCCGAATTAATTTTGATGGCAATTAATTTGAAGTGGATTTTAGATTATGGCTTGGAGGTATTAATTATCATTATCTATATACTTATTAAAATTATTTATTTGATAGATCATATTTATGAACGTTTGCGATGTTAGATTAAAGATTTTAATTATTGTTTGACTGGACAAGTTCTATTGCTACAGAAATGATATCAGGACTAGGCATAATTTTACAAAGAGTGACTAAAGTTAGTCCTTTAATAGCGCAATACCTGTTCTCAGGTTCATTCTAATCTGTTCCTTCATGTGCCTGAATGAATTTACAAAACGTAATCATGACAGTGATCTAATAAATCTTAGAGTTTGATGATCTTATACACCCCGTATATAATTTTTTGCGGTAAAGTGCAACCGCAGAAATTGAAAACGCAGAAATTAATTTGCTACTTTTTAGGGGTTCAATCGCAAAAATTTCCGACCGCAGAAAATACCCGTTATACGGTATTTTTGTTTATCTTTATATGGAGCTCTTCTACTAAAGGAGATAGAAATAGTCTAAAAATGGCCACGACCACCCTGCCTCTTTAAGTAACCAAACTAAGCAATTGTAAAGTTCATAGTTATGATTAGCAATATGGTGCCAGACTGCTAGCCTCTTTCAAAATTGTGAATCACATAACATCTACCTTAAAACTTGAGCCAAATTCTATCATTTGACAGTTGTTGCATGATTCTCAGGTGACCTTTAAGGCCCAAGGGCCTCTTGTTTTCTTTTTTTATCTCTATTTTATCCTAAAATTGTGGATAAAAGAAAGTATGTATTTAACAATTCGGATAATTTATGCACAGTTACAAGGTGTTGGAGGAAAAAGTGACATATTGAAGATACATGTATTACATGTATCTTTTTAAGGTCTTCCGTTTCAGGCGGAAGACCTTATAGTGATTCTACTGTTTTTTCTTTTTAAGGTCTTCCGTTTCAGTCGGAAGACCTTATAGTGATTCTACTGTAACAGTTTTTTCTTCTTCTTATTATTATTATTTTTTTTCCCCCAAATCTTGTCGGCAAGATTTCTCAAAGATGGCTGGACAGATTTTCATGAAATTTTCAGAGATGATAGAGAACAAAAATACGCCCAGGCGTTTTTTTCATTTTTTCAAAATTCACTTCCGGTCGTCAGATATGTCCGATTTCCGCTTTTTTAAAAATAATTTTGTCTAAGTCATATCTCAGAAACGGTAAGAGATAAAGACACCAAACTTATATGAGTAATAGATCTTAATAAGTAGGCATGTCCATTTGGGTTAAGATCGTCCGCCGTCACTTCCGGTCGTCACAGGAAGTGATCTAAGAAATCGAAAATTTCAACTTTTCTTTCTTGAATCTTTTTTAGCATCACATTATAAAACCTTATTTGTACTTTCGAAATATATCAGTCCCACCGGAAACAAAAACGTCAACTTCCGGTTTTAAGAGAAAAACTGCATATTTTGAGTATTTTTCTTTCTCATAAATATTTTTTATAGATAAAGTATTTGTAATGATTTTTGGATATGTTATTAAGACTGCAAATGTCTACAGTAACGACAAATATCTTTGTAAAATTCACTTCCGGTCGCGTGATTTCCTGTCCTAAAAATGAGAAGTTATCATAGCTACATCTCGTAAACGGTAAGAGATTAAGACACCAAACTTATAGGAGTGATAGATCTTGATGAGTAGGCAAAATCAGTTGTGATAAGATTGTCAGCCGTCACTTCCGGTCGTCACAGGAAGTGATCAAAAAAATCGAAATTTTCCACTTTTCTTTTATGAAACTGTTTTTGCATCACATTATAGCATCTTATTTGTAGTTTAGAAATATTTCAGTACTACCGGAAACAAAAAACGTCAACTTCCGGTTATAAGAGAAAAACTACATTATTTGAGTATTTTTCTTTCTCATAAATATTTTCTATTTATAAAGTATTTGTAATGATTTTTGAATATGTTATTAAGACTGCAAATGTCTACAGTAACGACAAATATCTTTGTAAAATTCACTTCCGGTCGCGTGAGAAGTTATCATAGCTAAATCTCGTAAACGGTAAGAGACTAAGAAACCAAACTTATAGGAGTGATAGATCTTGATGAGTAGGCAAAATCAGTTGTGATAAGATTGTCAGCCGTCACTTCCTTCGTTACAGGAAGTGACAAATAAATAAAAAATTCAACTTCTCTTATGGAGTCTTTCTTATTAATACATTATAGCATCTTATTTGTAATTTTGAAATATGTCAGTCCCACTGGAAACAAAAACGAGAACTTCCGGTTATACGAGAAAAACTGCATAATTTTTTTTTATAAAAAGAGCATTAAAAATGATTTTAAGACATGTTATTCAGACTGAAATGTCTAGAGTAACCTCAAATATCTTCAAAAATTTACTTCCGGTCACGTGATTTCTTGTCCTCAAAATGAGAAGATAATATAACGAGATCTTTTAAACTGTAACAGATCAAGACACTAAACTTATATGAGTAATAAACCATGAAGATTGGGCAACAAATAAATGGTAAAATGACTTTTGTATGTTATTAAGACTATAATTGTCTAAAGTAAAGTAAAGAATCTTGGTAAATTATACCTCCGGCCGTTTGTTTACCTGAAATCATTTAAAATATCATATGCTTTTTTTTTTAACCTAGATAAAAGCTCATTCATGCAGACAAATAGAGGAGAACGGAAGACCTTCTTTGTTGCTGTAGCAACAAGAGTTTCTAGTTATTAAGGTCTTCCGTTTCAGACGGAAGACCTTATAGTGATTCTACTGTTTTTTCTTTTTATTATTATTATTATTATTTTTTTCCCCTTTTTTTTTTTTTGACGATTTCTCAGAGATGACTGGATGGATTCTCATGAAATTTTCAGGGATGATAGAGAGTAAAAATATCTCTCAAATGCAGTTTTCAGTTTTTCAAAATTCACTTCCGGTCGTCAGATATGTCCGATTTCCGCTTTTTTCAAAAAAAATTTGTCCCAGTCATATCTCAGAAACGGTCAGAGATGAAGACACCAGACTTATATGAGTAATAGATCTTGATAAGTAGGCAAAACCATTTGGGTTAACACAGTCCGCCGTCACTTCCGGTCGTCACAGGAAGTGATCAAAGAAATCGAAAATTTCAACTTTTCTTTTATGAAACTTTTTTTGCATCACATTATAGCATCTTATTTGTAGTTTCGAAATATATCAGTCCCACCGGAAACAAAAACGACAACTTCCGGTTATGAGAGAAAACCTGCATATTATCAGTATTTTTCTTTCCCATAAATATTTTTTATAGATAAATTATTTGTAATGATTTTTAGATATGTTATTTAAACTGCAAATGACTACAGTTACGGCAAATATCTTTGTAAAATTCACTTCCGGTTGCGTGATTTCCTGTCCTAAAAATGAGAAGTTATCATAGCTAGATCTCGTAAACGATAAGAGATTAAGACACCAAACTTATATAAGTGGTAGATCTTGATAAGTAGGCAAATTCTGTTGGGATAAGATCGTTCGCCGTCACTTCCGGTCGTCACAGGAAGTGATCCAAAAATCAAATTTTTTAACTTTTCTTGCGTGAAACATTTTTTGCATCACATTATAACATCTTATTTGTATTTTTGAAATATATCAGTCCCACCGGAAACTAAAATGACAACTTCCGGTTATAAGATAAAAACTACATAATTTGTGTATTTTTCTTTCCCATAAATATTTTTTATACATAAAGTATTTGTAGTGATTTTTAGATATGTTATATAGACTGCTTATGTTTACAGTAACCTCAAATATCTTTGTAAAATTCACTTCCGGTCGCGTGATTTTTTGTCTTCAATATGAGAAGTTATCACAAAGAGATCTCGGAAACGGTAATAGATGGACACGCCAAACTTGAATGAGTAATAGATCTTGATAAGTAAGGAAACTCATAAGGGTTCAGATTGTTCGCCGTCATTTCCGGTCGTCACAGGAAGTGATCAAAGAAATGAAAAATTTCAGCTTTTCTTTTTCGAATACTTCTGGGCATCACATTATTGCATCTTATTGGTTGTTCTGATATTTGTCCGTCCCACCAGAAACAAAAACGGCAACTTCCGGTTATGAGAGAGAAACTGCATAAATTGAGTATCATACTATCCCATAAATATCTTTTATAGAAAGAGTATTTGAAATGATTTTAGAACATGTAATTCAGACTGCAAATGTCTAGAGTAACTACAAATATCTGTTAAAAATTGATTTCCGGTCTCATGATTTCCTATCCTCAAACTGAGTAGTTAACATAGCCAGATCTTGGTTATGGTAACACATCAAGACACTTAACTTATATGAATAATAAACCTTGAAGAGTGAACAACAGATATAGGGATAACTGTCTCCGCCGTCACTTCCGGTCGTCACAGGATGTGATTTGAAAAATCGAAAATTCCAACTTTTTTCTTTCCAATTTTTTTTCTTTCATTTCTTTATTGCATCTAATTAGTAGTTTTGAAATATGTCAGCTTCACCAAAAAAAAAAAAAATAAATAAATAAAAACAACGAAAACTTCCACTTATAAGAAATAAAACAACACCAAAGGTCAAAAGGTCAAGGTCATTGGAAAAGTATTTAAATTGCTTACATATGCCACATAAGCTTGACCTTTGAGTTTGATGTTTGACCTTGACCCTTACCCAAGAGTTATTTTTTTATATTTAGCTTGACACAGCTTCAAGTGTAAAATTCGAGTTTAAAAGGTCTTTGAAAGACCTTTGACCTCGAAAAATGACCTTGACCTTTGACCTCATTGACCCAAAGGTCACAATCAAGCTTGAGTCCGTGGGGATGTTTACATCTCTCACTTTAACAAATGCTTACATACCCCCCCCTTTTTTCTTCTTTTTTTTTAAATCAGTAGGAAGCTAGAAAAATTTTGTACAGTTCAAACGACGCCACAGATCGACATGAAATTTAAGGATTGCAGTAGAACACACATCAAAGAAAGTTTCCTGAGTTTTTAACAGTGAGTCTCTGAAGTATATAATGAAATTCTACTGAGTATCGGCAACAACTACATTTTTTTCTGTCTGAAATTTAGGTGCTGATGAGCATGAAAATTAATTAAAGCTTGTATTGGGTATTTCTTCACTTGTTGTCAATAACATTCGATTCTCCTGCTCAAATACGAAATTTTAATACCAAGTATTCTTGATCATCTTTGTATGTAGAGTTTATTTCAATTTTATTTACATTGAATATTAATTGAATGAATCTAGGAAATAGCGATTTTCCCTACCAAATCAATTTCTACGCAATTTAGATAGCTTAGATAAAGTGCAGTTACCTCGCTTTGAACAGCGTGGTGTAGAGAAAATGTCCATGACTCACAACTGTATGAGATGTTTTGACCTATGACCTTGAAGAGTAGGTCAAGGTCATTGGAAAACTAGAGAAATTGTCGATTTAAGCCTAAAATCCAAATGACCTTGACCTTTGACCTTAACCCCTTACTCAAAAAGTAATAAAGAAATATTCATTACCTTTATCTAGATTCAGCTTCAAGTGTTATAGTCAGGCGGCATAACTAAATTTTTTAAAGGAATTGTGCATTTTGTGATAAAAGCGTAGAATTTTGTATGTAAGTAGAGTAGTTCATTACAAACATATTTGGATATTGGGCCACTCCAATCGGTACCTTTTATGACCTTGACGGTCGAGTTTCAAAATGGCTGACAAATGCAAACATTCACAAGTATATTTTCTTTTAAAAGTTTAAAATAAAAACAACTTTACGATATTTATAAATGTACGTACGTTTGCACATGTACTATGATTTAGAAAAAAATGTTAACGCTGAAGTTTCGTCAACTCATCGTCGCCTGCGCATGCGTGACACAGTGGTTTGCGCGTCTGCTCTAGAATCGCGAAGTAAGGAGTTAATCCTTACGTCGCGGGTTTGAATCCCACTGTGGGACGTAAAGACCGGTCCTTCGGATGAGACCGTATTTAAACCGAGGTACCGTGTCGCAGTAGCTGCTGGCACAAAAAAGATCCTTCCCTGATCGATGGCTCTGAGTGCCGAATATAGGACAACATTTCCACCGGCAAGTGATGGCATCTCAATATTCGTGAAAAATTCTCGATAGGGACGTTAAACAATTGACAATCAATCAATCATAAACTCATCGGTGCCTAGTATGTGCCAGCTGTAGCTATTTATAGTATAATCTTTCTAAACTGACAATACTAAAATTCTATGATAAAAATTAAAATATATTCCTTTTTAAAGACATTTACGACCTACCTTTAACTAAACATGCCGTGACAAAGATAAAATGCCAACCCTTAAAAATTGAATACATTATCGTTTGATTAACTTGCAGAGTTCAACTTGTAACTGTTGTTACTATTTATAATAAAATTGAACAATCATTCGCAATACTTATTCAGTCATAGGATGGCCATGCAGATTGAATGAAAATCAACATAAAACATCATTGCCAAATTAATTGTGTTAAATATGTAACGCTTAACAAAATTAAACTATAGTAACTAGTATATTTAATATATTGGTATATAATTTTACTAAAATTGTTCAGTAGCCTTATGCATAAGACAAATACATTCATAATAAAGTTTGAAAATGTCTACTAAGGATTTTAAACTTGTTGATTGTGGATCCGTAGCCCCTTCTTCATCAAAAGAAGGTTTTCCTCATACAAATTGGAAATTGTGCATGATTTGCCAGGAAGAAAAAGCAGAGGCGCTAACAAGTCCAGTACAACCGAAGAGAAAGAATTTCAGAAGTGGCTATATTTCTTTGGCTAAAAACTTGGCTAAAAACTTGACGGAATTCCAGAATCTTGGGCAATTACCGTTTCATTTAGAGAGACTCGATGAAGGGCATGGAATTGAGGAAACTATGGTTAAAAACAGTGCGGTGTACCATCAATCATGTAAACTCAGATATAACAATACAAAGTTAGAAAGAGCGCAAAAGAGATCACTACAAACAAACAATGAGAGTGAAAATTTGAGCAACGTAAGCAAGCGTTCAAAGCCTCAAAGTCCCGCCAACAGGATTGAAAAGGCAAAATGCTTCTTCTGTGAAAAATCTGATGGCACAGGTGATTTGCATGAAGTAACAACGCTAGAGATGGACAAGCGGGTAAGAGACAGTGCTGTTTATCTTGAAGACACCGATCTTTTAGCAAAACTTAGCCCTGGGGACATGGTGGCCCTGGAGGCAAAATATCATACAAAATTCTTAGTAAGCCTATACAACCGAGTGAGAACGGCAAAAAAATAAAGTGTGCAGGGGTGTTGACAAAAGGGAGAGAATGGAAGGTATTGTTTTTGCTGAGTTAGTGATGTACATTGAAGAAGCTGTACTAGATGAGGAAACTGCACCAGTTTTTAAACTTGCTGATATTGCACAAATATACATGTCCAGAATGAAACAACTTGTCATCATTTTTGATACCAGGGTTCATACGACTCGACTCAAGGATCGCCTTTTAGCTCATTTTACGGATATGCGGGCACAGAAGAAAGGTAGAGATATTTTGTTGGCATTTGAAGATGACATCAGTAATGCCCTGGCTAAAGCATGCGATTTTGACAAAGACAGGGATGCAGTCCACCTTGCAAGAGCAGCACAAATTGTTCGACGGAATATGTTTGAGGACAGTAAACCTTTTACTGGGTTCCAAGCAGGATGTCAATAAGACTCTGTGCCACCCACTTTACTGGCTCTTGTCAATATGATACTTGAAGGTCCGATCATCAGTGATCAGATTAAAGAGCAAACGCGTCAAACATAAACAGGGAATTTTAAAATCCACAAGCTCAGGAGACGCCAGTTCCTGTTTATACTAGTTTGATGCTGCATATATTTGGGTATATTTCTTAAAAAAGAAATGTTATGACCATTTTATTTCATTCAAACATTTTATTTTTCTTTTAAAAGATCCAGAGAGTGTTTTTGTTATTTGTATACTATGATAATGAATTATTTCGAAAGAGATTTAGGTAAATTTCAAATATAACGAAAAATTCTTGCGGCCATTTTGTAAAATGGCTGTCATGTCCGCCATGGCGTGATTCTGCGATGGCCCAATATCCAGATTTGTTTAGACAATAAATGTTTTTATTTGAACAAAAATTGGTGCTTTTATCATAAAATGCACAAGTGGTTGTCTATGCCGCCTGACTATTAATCTCAAGTATATCTCTCTCTCTTTTTTGGATGACCTTGACCTTGATAAATGACCCCCTATTGATCCAAAGGTCACAATCAAGTTTAATGTCGTTAAATTATTTGCAAACGCTTTCTCTAACAAATGCTTATATCCCCCACCCCTCTCCTTTCTTAAAAAAAAAAAAATCAACAGCAGTATAGAGAAAATGTCTACAAGTCAAACGACACGATATATCGACATAAGATTCGGATTAAAAGCAAGAAAAGACCTTAAAGAAAGTGTCCCGAGAGTTTTAAGGTGAGTCTCTAAAATATAATGAAATTCTAGTGAAAATCGGCAAAATCTGCATTTTTTTTCTGTCTGAAATTTTGTATTGCTGAGCATAAAAATTAAAGCCAGTACTGGCTATTTCTGCAATTTTTGTTAATATCATTCGATTCTCCTGCTCTGTTACGACATTTTAATACCAAGTACTCTTGCTTTCTTTAGTGTATGGAATTTTTTTCAATTTTATTTGGATTTAATATTAATAGAATGAATCTTGATTTCATTTGAAATTTGATTTTCTTTTTCTAGAATAACACAATCCCACGAAATAGCGACTTTCAGCATAGTAAAAAGAATTACACGTTTCTTCCCTGTGTTTCCCATCTAGAATTACATGTTTGGAATTTTATTTATACTACTTACATTGAATTTCATGCCTATTTCGGTCAGGAATGTTAAAACCCGAACCCGATTCTGTTTTCCTTTTCCATAATTACAAACCGCCTTGCATCTCTCGCTCATGTTTCTCACATGCTCTTAAATAATTTATCGCCATCCATTTCAAACATAAAACAACTCAAATCGGATATTTTCAAACATCTCTTTAATACATGTATAATGCACATATGATGCAGGTACACATGGAACATTTCACAAGGTTTCCACTTACGCTTCCGTCTTGATGCGCAGATCAAATGCATGTTATTCATATTATTAGGTATATCGTAATCTTAATCAGACCCTACCCCTTACGTATTAACTCGAAAACAATCTCATTCAAGCTCATATTTACACCTAGGAGCGTGTTACAATGTTTTGAACGTGCTCTCTTTGCGTGATCAATGAAATCGTGGTTATCCCCGAGTCGACTCGTATAATCCAGGAAGTCTGTTTAGAGTTTATTTCTACCAACTGCGAGCCCGATCTAAAATCCTAGTAGAGAAATGAGAATTTTGCTGTTTTATTTATTTTCTTGCTTTTTTTCTACTTTTTTCAGCCCAAATGATATTGAAATACTTAAAAAGGTGGAAAGGCCGATAATTGTTCACTGAACAATTAGGCTACTAGTTTATTATATGTCTGTCTTTTTTAAAGTAGAAAAAAACATCCTGCATACAGATCAATAAAGGAGAACGGAAGACCTTCTTTGTTGCTATAGCAACAAGAGTTTCTAGTTATTATTATTATTTTTTTCCCTTTTTGTTTTGACGATTTCTCAGAGATGACTGGACGGATTCTCATGAAATTTTCAGAGATGATAGAGAGTCAGAATATCTTTCAAATGCAGTTTTCAGTTTTTCAAAAGTCACTTCCGGTCGTCAGATATGTCCGATTTCCGTTTTTTTCCAAAAAAAATTTGTCCGAGTCATATCTCAGAAACGGTAGGAGATGAAGACACCAAACTTATATGAGTAATAGATCTTGATAAGTAGGCAAAACCATTTGGGTTAACACAGTTCGCCGTCACTTCCGGTCGTCACAGGAAGTGATCAAAGAAATCAAAAATTTCAACTTTTCTTTTTTGAAATTTTTTTTGCAGCACAAAATAGTATTTCATTTGTAGTTTCTAAATATGTCAGTCCCACCGGAAACAAAAACGACGACTTCCGGTTATAAGAGAAAAACTACAACATTTGAGTATTTTTCTTTCCCATAAATATTTTTTATAGATAAAGTATTTTTAATGAGTTTTGGATATGTTATTTAGACTGCAAATGTCTACTGTAACTTCAAATGTCTTTGTAAAATTCACTTCCGGTAGCGTGATTTCCTGTCCTCAAAATGAGAATTTTTCACAGCTAGATCTCGTAAACGGAAAAAGATTAAGACACCAAACTTATACAATTGGTAGATCTTGATGAGTAGGCAAATTCAGTTTGGATAAGATTGTCCGCTGTCACTTCCGGTCGTCACAGGAAGTGTTCCAAAAAATCAAAATTTTTAAAATTTTCCTTTATGAAATTTTTTTGGCATGACGTTATAATATCTTATTTGTGTTTTTAAAATGTATCAGTCCAACCGGAAACAAAAACGTCAACTTCCGGTTTTTAGAGAAAAACTGCATAATTTCAGTATTTTTCTTTCCCCTAAATATTTCTTATACATGACACATTTGTAACGATTTTTGGATATGTAATTCACACTGCAAATGTCTACAGGAAAGTCAAATATCTTTGTTAAATTCACTTCCGGTCGCGTGATTTTCTGTCCTCAAATTGAGAAGTTATCATAGCTAGATCTCGTAAACGATAAGAAATTAAGATACCAAACTGTTTCAAGTGGTAGATCTTGATGGGTAGGCAAAACCAGTTGGGATGACATTGTCCGCCGTCACTTCCGGTTGTCACAGGAAGTGATCAAAGAAATCGAAAAATTCAATTTTTCTTTATAGAAACTTGTTGCATCACATTATAGCATCTTATTTGTAGTTTTGAAATATGATAGTATCACAGGAAACAAAATCGACAACTTCCGGTTAAAAGAGAAAGACTACATACCCGGTAATTTGAGTATTTTTCTTTCCCATAAATACTTTTTATAGTTAAAGTATTTGTAATGATTAGCCGGGCTTATTGCTCAAAGAGCAATTGCCGGCTTATATGATCCTGTTCAAGGCGGGATGTTGACCCCATAGTCGCCATTTTAAAGTTACGTGCAAAAATATAGTTCTTATTCTCAACCGCTTTTGAGATAATACAAACGCTAAATAAAGCAACACAAATAAAACGAAGTTTTTTCTATATAAAATAAGCATTAGTAGTAATGACTTTGAAAACTTCATAAGTCAAAGAACATAGTTCATTAGCGTAAGGATTTTTGATAATCAGTGTTACCGTAGTTCTCTACACATACGAGGTAAAGCAGGAGAGGGAACCAGACTGGCCTGTTTGTTTACATTCAGCTGCGGTACCAGATTAATTTTGATTTTGACAGAATCGGACCGTGAGATTAGGATTGAAAAACTCACTGTCAGTGTCTTATCATTTATATTGATAGTTATAAAATAAATCATCAGAATATAAACGTGATTCATGTAAGAAATCCATTCTACTCTGTAAATGAGCCCGGCTCTCTGTACTTGTGAGTACTTTGATTTTTGGATATGTTATTCAGACTGCAAATGTCTACAGTAATGTCTAATATCTCAGTAAAATTCACTTCCAGTCGCGTGACTTCCTGTTCTCAAAATCAGAAGTTATCATTGCTAGATCTCGTTAACGGTAAGAGATTAAGACACCAAACTACTAGGGGTGGTAGACCTTGATGAGTAGACAAATCCTTTGAGTTTAAGATCATCCACCGTCACTTCCGGTTGTCACAGGAAGTGATCAAATAAATCAAAAATTTAAACTTTTCTTTATGGAATCTTTCTTAGTATTACCTTATAGCTTCTTACTAGTAGTTTCGAAATATGTCAGTTCCATTGGAAACAAAAACGACGACTTCCGGTTATGAGAGAAAAACTGCATAAAATGAGTTTCTTACTATCCCATAAATATCTTTTATAAAAAGAGTATTTGAAATGATTTTGGGACATGTTATTCAGACTAAAAATGTTTAGAGAAACCTCAAAATGAGACCTTTGACCCTTACTCAAAAAGTAATAAAGAAATTTTCATTACCTTTTTCTAGATTCAGCTTCAAGTGTTTATAGCAAGTTTACCTCTCTCTCTCTCTCTCTCTCTCTCTCTCTCTCTGATGACCTTGACCTTTGACCTTGATAAATGACCTTGTTCTTTGGCCCCATTGACCCAAAGGTCACAATCAAGCTTACGGTCGTGGAGGTATTTGCAACTCTTACTCTAACAAATGCTTATAAAATATCCCCTCCTTTCTCTAAAAACAAAACAAAACAATCAATACCAACTTAGAGAAAATGTCTACAAGTCAAACGAAACGAAATATCGGCATAAGATTCGTAATAAAAGAAGGAAGAGACCTGAAAGAAAGTGTCTTGTGAGTTTTAAGGTGAGTCTCTGAAGTATTTTAAATTCTAGTGAATATCGGCAAAATCTGCATTTTTTTTCTGTCTGAAATTAAGTTATTGCTTAGCATAAAAATTAATTAAAACTCGTATTGGATATTTCTGCAATTATTGTAAATATCATTCGATTCTCCTGCTCCATTACGACATTTTAATACCAAGTATTCTTGCTTTCTTAGGTGTATGGAATTTATTTTAATTTTATTTAAATTTAAATATGAATCGGCTGAAACTCGGAAATGACGATTTTTCATATCAATTAAATTTCCACGCAATTGAGGTAGGTCGATTGCAGTTACCCCGCTTGATACGATACGGTGTTGAAAAAATGCCCATGACTCACTCACTCTTTTTTCCGGGATTTTGAATTTACTCTGCAACAACCACGTGTATTAGTTTCGCTTTACAACTCTGTATATGCTTATAAGTGTCATTGCTTCCTTGCAAATGTGTCCCATAATTATTCTAATCATTTTCCTACATACAATATCACATCAAACAGCCAATATCTCAGTTTTTTAAGAAATTTGACCGGGACTTTACTACGAAACTCTTTCTTTCACTTCGAAACTATTTCTTTCACTTCGAAACTATTTCCTTCAACCTTAAAATACTAAGCTTACAAAATACCTGAAATGTTGTGGAAGTTGGTGGCTCAGTGGTTAGCGTGTCCGACTTTCATACTAATGGTTTTGGGATCGAGACCAGATGGAGGAATTTTTTTTTTGCATTTTGTTTTTTTTTTTTTTTTAAATACAAAAAATATTCTTCTTACAGATAAAAGAGGAGAACGGAAGACCTTACTTGTTGCTGTAGCAACAAGAGTTTCTAGTTTTCTTTAATTATTATCTATAGATGGATATCATCTGAGAGATCATGCAATTCTACACATCTTTTGTTCTATATGTTTAAACAAAATATTTTCAGGTAAAAAGATATCATTGAAAAGAGATTAATTTTGAAATTCGTGATATGTCTATTTTCGGCCTATAGCAAGTGCCAACGTGCGTCATTTCCTGTAAATTTGAAATACCTCATGCACTTCTCCATACATAGTCTATCATGCCTAAAAGATTGAAGTTTCTATCTAGACACATTTATCGGGAAAATTGTGGACAAAATGACCCTAAAAAGTAAGAAAATTTACGATATCTCTAGACCGGAAGTGACGTCATCGAAACAGAAAAAATACACATAAGGTTCAAGTTATGTTACATACGTTCTGAACGTTTCATTAGATTTTGTAGAGCCGTTTTCGAGAAATTGCGTGCACAAAATCAGTAAGAAAAAAAAAACAATAACTAGATACGATCTCGTTGCGAGCAACGAGTGGGTCTTCCGTCCAATTCTTGGCGAGATGAGATAAGATTTTAATTGATATTTTCATTCTAAAATAATAATAAAGATTGTGAAGAAGAACGAGTTTGCCTCCATTATCTGTAAAAAAAAACATTGAACATTAAAGACTTAAAAATTCGACTTTTGGCACCTCACGGCCCCTTATATTAGGGATCAGCCCTTTTTCATCATATCATCTTAAAGCTCTCAGGATTTGATTCAATTTTTGTTCAACAACTATTCAGATATTCTTTTTCGTTTTCGAGTTATTTGCATAAGAAATATTTAGGGACCAGCCCTTCAACTCCTTAATGGGGACGTTTAGCGAAAAATGAAAGGTTGCATAGTGTTCAGGACATTATTTTGAACATCTTTTGTTCAATATTACTTATTAAAATATTTTCCACTTTTTAGATATACAGCGTCAAAGATTTAGCATTTTCGGCCCCTCACGTCCCCTTATTATGTACCATACGACATTAAAATCATAATATATAGCTGTGGATGGTTGAAGTTAACATTTTTACTTCAGTAATGTATAACAAAATATTGCCTGCTAAAGAGTTATCGATTGAAGATTTTGGCCCCTCTCGGCCCTTAATTTTAGTGCCCAGTCCCTTTTTTCTGGATTTTTCCTTAAACCTCTCAGGATTTTGAACACCTTTTCTTCAACAACTATTCAGAGATTCTCTTTTGTTTTCAAGTTATTTACAAAAGAAATATTTAGAGGCCAACCCTTCAACTCCTTAATGGGGATGTTTAGCGAAAAATGAAAGATTGAATATTGATCAACACATTATTTTTTGTTCAATATTACTTATCAAAATATTTCCCACTTTTTAGATAAAAAGCGTCAAAGATTTAGCATTCTGACCCCTTATGGGCCCTTATTATGTACCATACGACATTAAGGTCTAAATATAAAGTTCTAGATTTTTGAGATACATGTAAACATTTTGGCTTCTGTAATTAAAACAAAATATTGACCGTTAAAGAGGTATCGATTGAAGACTTTTGGCCCCTCTCGACCCCTAATTTGAGTAACAAGCCCCTTTTCCTGGGTTTTTCCTTATTGCGTCCAAGATTTGGAACACTTTTTGTTCAGCAACTATTCAAAGATTCCTTTTTGTTTTCGAGTTATATGCAAAAAAATATATAG
Organism: Saccostrea cuccullata; assembly: GCF_032062105.1. NCBI lineage: Eukaryota > Metazoa > Mollusca > Bivalvia > Ostreida > Ostreidae > Saccostrea > Saccostrea cuccullata. The sequence goes on along the minus strand of NW_026926151.1, from coordinate 30,999 downwards.
AGGCCAGCCCATCAACTCTTTAATGGGGACCACAACGGGCCAGAATGCTAAATATTTGACGCTTTATATCTCAAAAGTGTAAAAAAAATATTTTGATAAGTAATATTGAACAAAAGATGTTCAAAATCATGTTCTGAACAATATTCAACCTTTCATTTTTCGCTTAAAGTTCCCATTAAGGAGTTGAAGGGTTGGTCCTTAAGTATTTCTTTTACAATTAACTCGAAAACAATAAACATTCTCTGAATAGTTGTTGAACAAAAAGTGTTCAAAATCACTAGAGCTTTTAAGTTAAATCCAAAATAGGGGCTGGGCAATCAAAGCTATGTTCTGATCAATATACAGCATTTTTTTTTCGGGAAACGTCCCCATTATTGAGTTGAAAGGTTGGCCACTAAATATTTCTTTTGCAAATAACCCGAAAACAAGAACGAATCTCTTAATAGTTATTTAACAAAGAGTGCTTAAAAGCATTAGAACTATTAAATGATTCGAAGAAAAAAGGCTGACCCTTCATATAAGGGGCCAAGAGCAACCAAAATTCGAATTTCTGAGTAATTATTGTTCTTTTATTTTTATACATTACGGGAGAAAAATCTTTTTTCTGAACAATATTATCATTTTTAATGAAAATCTCAATCAAAATCTCATCTCATCTCATCAAGTATTTGACGGAAGAACCACTCATTGCTTGCAACGAGTACGTATCTGGTTATTATTATTAGGGTCTTCCGTCTTCAGCGAAAGACCGTTCTATTATTTTTCGGTTTCTTTTTCACTTTTATTCGGGTCTTCAGCGGAAGACCCTTCTGTTATTCTTATGTTTCCTTTAACCTATATTACTATTCTTTTTTCTCCTTTTTTGTGCAGAAGATTTCTCGGAGATGGCTCGTTCGATTTGCTTCAAATCCCGGTAGATGCTATGACATATAAAGTTACTTTCGGCAAGTCATTAAATTGAAATTTACTTTTGGTCGGAAGTTATCGCCCTTTAACCGAAATTTAGAGGACCTCCTTGTCTGTAATGGAACTCAAAAACGGCTTGAGCTAAAGAGCTGAAATTTTCAGGAATTATAGAGGACATGTTGCCACGTTGCACCTGGGTCAGGATTTTTTTCTGGAATTGCTTAGTATGGAAGCTCCATAGGGATCGACATTTAGGACACTTCTGGTCTGGAGGATTTCTTTTTAACCAATACATTATATTTATTTACCCATCTTACAAGCAATAGTTCTTCAAATCGGACGGAAGACCCACTCGTTGCAATGCAACGAGCTCGGCTCCACTTATTATTTTTATTGTTTTTTTTTTTTTTTTTGGTACCGATTTTGTGCGCACAACTTCTAAAAAACGGTTCGGTTGATTTCAATGAAACTTTCAGGACTTATGAAGAATCACTTGAACTTTATTCATTTTTTTCGAGATACTGTCGATTTAATGATTTTTAGAGGGTCAGGTTGTCCTAACACTACTGAACGAAAAAAGTGCTGAGAATCCCAAATTTTACTGATAATGTTTGATAATTACTGATACGGTGCTGTTTTTGCTGATAATTACTGATATTTACTGTTATTATTACTGTTGTTGCTGATAATTTTAGTTGTTGCTGATAAATACTGATAATTACTGTCGTCTTTCACTGTGGAGTCTGATAAATACTGATAAATACTGTTGAGGTACTGTCGCTGCTGAGAATTGCTGATAATTACTGTTGAGGTACTGTCGATGCTGAGATTTACTGATAATTACTGTGGTCATTGTTTTTAAACTGGGAATGGATTAAAATAGCCTGAGAAATGATTATTTGTTTTTTGTTTTTTTTTTTAAAAGTAGTTTAACAAATTCATTACAGTCAATTACAAAATAAATTATTCTAAATAAAAAAAAGTCAAGTTTTATTAATTTGTTTTCAGTTTTCAGCTTCTAATTTTATTATAATTATTTTTAGACCATAATGTTAACATAAGCTTTCATAAATGTTTATGTTTTTTCTTAAAATTTCTCCTTACACGTAGATGACATTATCTGAGGAAAATTATTCTCTTGTATTTGCAGTGTTTTTTCTTCCCAAGTACTTTTTTAAAAAGTTTAATTTTTGTTCATAAAGGTTAAAAAAATCTTATCTCATATTTTTTCTCACATGTAATTGTACTGTCATCAAAAGCTTTTCGTGGGTATCTTTAATACTTCAATACAGTCAATGGTTGTAAATATCAATTTATTTTACCGTGTGGAGAACCGAAAATGCATGAGCACATTAAGTTGAAAACACCCCCCCCCTTTTCCATTTACCTTTAAATTAAGCTCTCATTTTAACAAGACAGTATTATATATTTGTCATAAAATCTAGTCTTGAAGCGTACACTTTGTTATTTTATAGAAGAATGTGACAGGGTTTGATAATTAAATTGAAGCATCTTTAATTAATTTTTTTATATATTATACGTAGACAGCGCGCTCTAGTTCTCCGATGTCCTCCCTGCGAATTTTATATTGTGTCGCTTTCTAGCTTTCTCTTTCTCTCTCTCTCTCTCTCTCTCTCTCTCTTTAAAATTATTTGTTAAGGCTTAAGTATTATACACTACATGACATAAATCTTATGCAGTGTGATTTTCAGTGAAAGGTAATACAGGTCTTTCTTTAGGCAAATGCTTTTTTCATTGTATACAGTTTTAAGTCTATGGGCATATGGCATTTAATATTATGCGCCACTCCTTAAACATGTTATATGCGGTCAGTCAGTTAAAAAACAAAATAAAATAAATCAAAACTTGAATTAACTTTTTCCATTAATGCAATTGTGCTTGTTGTTACGGCTTGCGTTTTTGTAAAATTAGAATTTTGTGCAGAGATTATATTTTTTTTAAATTCCATTTTTTGTCCGAGACCTTTGTATAAACGAACAGTACAGACTTAGTGCTTATTTATACGATTTTACTTGATTGTAGCACAAAAAGGAGGGGGGTGAAATACTGTTTACATTTAAGTGATAGCCGATAGGGCAAGGTCTGTTCTTTAGTTGTATGTTTTATAGGTCATGCAAGTTATGATATTATACTTATCGAATTTTTTATATGCATGAATAAAATTATTTTAGAGAATCAATCGCAATGAACAATACAAAATTCAGAACTGAAGTAATTATGATATTTATTCATGAGTGCGATAAACAACGTCATGTTTCTGACATTCAAAATCCATACATTTCAGGGTTTTTTTTTCTCGGATTAAGCGAAGTGGAGTTTCCCTGCATCTGAATTGTGAACAATTAATGCTAATATTATTTCAAAAAGTGCTTCACTAAACAATCTTTTTCTTTATATCTATATGATTGTATATTTTGCACACTTTAATTTTATTACAAAAGTGAAGTCAATTTCTCGTCTACGTATTTACCGGTCACAAACCATCGTTAACAGAGATTCAGAATTGAAAATACATGTGACCACCTCCCCCAGGATATTCTTTTATCTGATAAACAAAATATACTCCCCGGCCTAAATACCCTTACTTCGCATTTACAGCAACCTACAAAATTTTTTGTTTAGTTTCTTATTCACGCATGCCTTTTAGACCTACTGTTATGTATAAAATCATCTTCATTTTATATGTTTTTGTGGTCTATGTATACTAAAGTAAAATGGTAAAAAGATTCAAATAAATGATTGATTGAAGAAATATGCGTAAAACTAAAAAATGAAATTAAATACTGAAGAAAGATCTTTGAGAATTGAAATAATAATTAAAATAAGTCTGTACAACGTACATGATGTACATGTATATATCTTCTTTTTTTATTATAGTACCAAAGTGTTCAATTCCAAATATTTTTTCTATCAATTTTATTCTTCATCAAATTCAATATTACGGATTTTTTTTTTTTTTTATTTTTTGTGCGACCGTAAACTTTAAGATTGTTCCAAAGTAGCGAGTACATGTACAGTGTAGGTAGTTTGTTTATTGATAACACCGGTAGCCGCAGACGAAGAACAATAGGTAGTTAGTGCCCATTGTTACGCTGACCACTACAATTTGCATGGAATATACAAGTTGTACCCCGTTCTACCCCGGGGCTGAAGACATGTACACAATACAGCCAAATCACAGGTCGATCACCGATTTCTGATCAATTGAAATCAATTTAAAGGTGTTTTCCTTTCAACTTTTTACCATGCAAAATTAAAATCGATCAATTTGATCATATACTAATAGTAACATATTAAATTAAGTCTCATTTCAGTTCTTATTTCCCATTCCATAAAATCAAATAAAAAAAAATTACTGAGATTTCAAAACTGATTAAATAAAAAATGATTTTGTATTTAAATTTTAAGAGACAAACTAAACACATGCACCTTTGCACTAGGATTCTTAACCTCTAATTTTTAATCTGCTCGCTCCATTTGCCGGTTGCACATGCATACAGTGTGTACTTGAACATATGTACATGTGGAGAAGTTTAATTCTTGGACGATCTAAAAACGTCTACATAACATTAAAATAAATGAATAAATAAATAAATTATTAATTAAAATCAGTGCCCACAGATTGAACATATTCAAACCTGTTTTCACCTCTTAGTTACTTTTTAAAAGGGATAAAAATTTCTAATTTTCGAGCAAATTTTCAAACATTTCGACAAAAAGAGACCAGAAAACTGAACATTTACCAAGATAAGAATTATTTTTAAAAAAAAGGCCCTCAAAAAGAAAATGTTGTCCAAACCTAACCAGTTGACCTAGTGAAAACGGTACGAATCCAACTTTTCTAACCTGCAGGAAACTTTTTTATCCTGATTTTTTTCCATCCATTAAGAACTTTTTTCTTATTATTGAAAAAAAAAATCACTGATCTCCCTACATAAATTTCTTGGAGTCGGGAAAGGCGGTGATGAATCTTTTTTAAGATGGCATAATTTTCTTTTTATTTACAGTTTATTATCAATAAGATCTTATGCAAAAATAAAATTCCATTTTTTTGCTGCAGTTATTTATTTTTAATTAAATCTATTTCTAAATATTTATTCTATTAATAATTCATTTCATTATTGTCAAAATTTTTACAAACTTAATGTAAAAATTGAGATCAGCATACATACATGTAATTTTGTCACAAGCAGAACATTTAAAGAAATATGAAAATTTTGTCATGATAATTCAAGTAAAAGAAAGTAATAATTAAAGGTTTTTATAGCCCTCTATTTATTATTTTATATCAATTACCATGTTAAAAACAATGACCACAGTAATTATCAGTAAATCTCAGCATCGACAGCACCTCAACAGTAATTATCAGTAATTCTCAGCAGCGACAGCACCTCAACAGTATTTATCAGACTCAACAGTAAAAGGCAACAGTAATTATCAGTATTTATCAGAAACAACTAAAATTATCAGCAACAACAGTAATAATAACAGTAAATATCAGTATTTATCAGCAAGAACAGCACAGTATCAGTAATTATCAAACATTATCAGTAAAATTTGGGATTCTCAGCACTTTTTTCGTCCAGTAGTGTAAGGTTTTGCCCTTCACCGGCATACGGTGACCTCTCCATAAGAATGAATAATTCTAGAGAGGGACTTTAAACAATATGCAATCAATCAGTATATCTTTCTAGCGCAAAAGACATTGAAGCTCGCCTGGGCTCGAAAAATAGGCTTGCAAACATCTTGCAAAATTTGACACGTTTTCTTTGATATTTTTATCGTGTCAGTAATCTGTTAAAACAAATATAATAAAGGTTGTGCAGAATTACATGACCTTTCATTTGATATCAAGAAAAGGGGACTGGTTCCTCAAATTAGAGGCCAAGAGAGACCAAAAGTCTTTCATTTTTAACTCAGTCTTTAACTATAAATTTTTATATATAAGTTAATGAAGCAAAAATGTTTATCCTCAAAATTCGCAATTACATAATGTAAAATTTTGATCATAAGTTACATAATTACAGATTTTGGTCTGGACCATTATTTTTAAAATTCTGCATATTTTTGAATCTTTAATATTAAATCTGGATTCCACAATGCAAATTAAACTCTTTCCGATTGAAAAAAAAACGTTATTAAATTCCATTCAAGTAGGATAATTTGGATTAAGTCAGGAACAATATTTTGTAGCGGTAGTTTTTTTAGAAGAAGAAAATGATCGATTTTTCCCTTTTAAATATAAACAGTACTGTTAAGTTTAGATTCCTATTTTTCCATGCTAGTTGCACACAGAGCTGTTTTTGCAGTGAAATGTTTTATGAAATATTTACTAAATTATTTCTTATGAATTATAAAACTTATAAAACAGTAAAACATATATTCTGAAAGTCCAAAAAACATTTTGCCAATTTTAACATAAAACTAACACTTGTTTAGTAATATCTAAAAATTTACATCATAGACCCCCACTTTCGTTTTTCTCTTTTCTGAATATATAAGATAACTTTGAACAATCTGCTTAAATTCAGCAAAAATTGAAGACTTGAAATAATTTTCTTGCTTTTAAAATTTTTAATGCCAGAAAAATCACATTTTGTGAGTGCAGAAATGTCTAATAACTGATTATGCGTAGCAATTTGAAATTTTTTCTTAGTCCCAATTTAACGTGTTTTATTTTTAAAAAATTAATAGTTTATTTTGTCCCATGGTTTTTTTTTTTTTTGGATAAAATATTGGAGAGAAAACGTGGAAGATGTAATTTTGTCTTAGACACAAATTTCAATTGAAAAACTCATATCAAACGTACTGTAGCGTCAAAAGAAGCATATTGACTCCATTTTGTATAGATTTTCAATTAAACTATGTGTGTAGAAAATAAAAAATATACTTGGCCAAACAAGTGTAAGATTTTCAATATCGGGATCCGGTGAGTCCAGTTTAACTCAAAAGAAATATTAAAACTGCTTCATAACTAAATAAACATAAAAAATGGAAAAAAAAAAGAAATGAGAATTTAGGAAACTCATCTCAGGGCCAGATGTATTGTAGAATTATTTTTTTTTGAAATCATAGACTTTGGCTGATGACTGGAATAAAGGGTTTCAATTGTGAACATATTTTGTAATTTTTATTTGCAGTTATCATATTCTAGTCAAATCATGAAATAACGCGTATTAAAATGCGGACCATTGAAAGTGTTATACCACAGGTTAGATCAGGTATCAGGTAAATATTCCTGTCAAATGGTCATATCCGCCATGAGCCCTATGTATTGATCAGGTAGACGAAGTAACTTGTAGTCTATTTAGTATAAAACAATGGTTTATCCATTAAATTTGTCAATCCAAATACGTAATGTTTTGTTTGCATACAAGCTTATGGCCAATTGCAATGAGTTTTGAACATTAAATGTAAATACTTTCTTTAAGGGCATACGCTACGTCATATTCGTCTACGCAGTATGGAGCAGGATCAAGGATGAACTGGCTTACTGACGTCACTTGTAATGGGACGGAGCTTAACATAACAATGTGCTCACACTCAGAGTGGAGAAATAGTCAATGTCGTCTTAATCAAGTGGTGGGGATACATTGCTCAGGTAAAATTGAGTATTCAATGACTATTTAGCATATGTAGATGTTTTCTCAAGCAGATAAGGGAAACGTAGTTCTTCTAAATGCACATGGAAAAGGTAATGTAACTGAATTATAGACAATTCATTGAATCGATGTATTTTTCCTATCTTATGCCATAAATCCCATAGATAAAACCAGTGTTTATTTAGCGGGCATGCATATGATCACTTTCAATACGGAATAACTTTTAGTGTTAAGGTTCATTAACCCTCTGCCCATTCATATGAAATACATCTTTAACTCTAATGATTTTCCAAAAGAAATCTGTTTTACAAATAAAATAGAATCAATTATAACATAGCTTGCGGGGCAAAATTGGACAAAAAAGACACTTCAACTTGGCATATTAATAAAAGAATTATAGAAATTTATGTCATTAAGAATTATCTCTCTTATCAGAGTATCAATGAACCTTACATATGATTTTGTAGTTTGATGCTTCGTTAGATTTTTTTTTAATTTTATAAAAACTGCCCAAAGGTTTAGGTTTGATAAGCTTAATAAAGCATGCTATTTAGATTAATAACATTAACAAAAGGATTAAGAATGTTTCTAAGTGGGTAATTTACTGTATTGTTTCCCAACATAGAAAAGATAATTCCAAAATGAAAATGGTTAGTTTGAATACTGTTTTCCTGATAGCGATTTCTTTTAAAAGCGCAATAAATCCATGCAATTTCAGTCTTAAAACTTCAGATTTTCAAGTTTAATGGGAAATCTTAGACCATTGCTAACATATATTGATAATATTAATAATATGCATTTTTCAAGATATTGTCTTTTGGTCTGTATGAAGTTTAATTCTAGGTATAGAGAGCCTACCACTTGCATATTTTCTATATGAAACATATGGAGATAATGACCAGTACTCAAGATCAAAAAAACATAAAACAGTACAAAATAGGAGCAGAGCAAACACGGACCCCCAAAACATCAGATATGGACTTACAATAAGTATGAAAAACGTCAGTCAGCAATCGTCTCAATGATAAATTTTATTTGATGACAATGTCATTGTATCGACTATTATAGAACTTAAGAAATGATGACTTTAAACGAGACTGGTGATATTCTTGTTTCATCAACTTGTTTGACAATAATTTACCTCGTTTTCGAAATACTATAGTAAAGTTATCTAAATTTCATTGTTTTATTATCCCAATATCAAAAAACGTGAATTTAGTCGTGAGAAAGACCAAAGAACATCGCAATTTAAGTAAGTTAAAACGTGGGACGAAACATAAACATATTTTTATGCTGTTCTCCATCAGTGAAAATGTATTTATTTATTCTTTTTAAACCGCACAAGAAGTATGATCATGATACTATTAAAGCGCATTACAAAGAATAAAGTTTTAGGAAAAGTTAAAGTAATGATGAAAACTACATGACATGCATTTTGAACAACATAAAAGGATTTCAAAAATTGCTAAAATTAATCTTAAACATATGCAAAATTATATCATGTTTAAAAATGTATCTTAGAATTACAGAAATGAATAAAAGACAGATTGTCGAGGTTTGATGATCATAAAATGCAATATTTTTTAAGAACAGTTGCCTTTATTTCCTTGTAGAACGAAATTCATCAACATTAAAAATGACACTTTAAATTCCTTAAAGATTTTTAAAACATTGTTTTAAGAATTTACTAGTCATTATTTATATTTGACAAAACTTCAGAAAATGTTTTAAAATATTGTTTACTACATATGTATAAAATATAAACAAAATATATAAACATGCAATTCAGAATAAAGTTTTTGACTTATCATCATTAGTTCTTATTTTTCCATCTCGTTCCACTATAGTTTGAATAAAAAAGATGATTAAGCACATTAGAATGTCTATTTAAAGAGACTGGCCTCGAATTTTCAAAATATTGAGAGGTTTAGAAATTGTGTGGTAATTAGGTGAAAATCTTTCGATTTTATGATAATATTTTCTTTCGATTTAGGCAGTCGTAATAGCAAGGGTACTGTCAGACTGGTTAATGGGACCTCCCCGTCCAATGGAAGAGTTGAAGTGTACTATTCTGGGGTGTGGGGGACAATATGTGACGATGACTGGGACGATAAAGACGCTGGAGTTATCTGTGTGATGCTGGGATATTCAAGGTGTTAAAAAATATGCAAAGTTTAAAAACAATGAAATTTACCGTCTCACACTGATTGAATATATTTTGTTCCACGTGCCATTCGAGAATGTTTCACTTATTTAAGAAATAATCAACAATGTTAAAAAGTTCTGTGGGAAATGAACTTTTAGTTGGTCACGTCCTGTGAAGCCCGACGGGCTTTTTAGTAAATTTGATCACGTTCCAACTAAAGGTTCATTTCCCAGTGAAATTTTTAAAATTGTTGTTTATTACTTATATTTACATTTGAAACGAATACATTTCGGGTTAAACTGTATTTATTACACGAACAGGCCAACGTGTTTCTATGTACTGACGCGTAATGAAATAGAAGTTGTTTGGTCAAAATATCACATCACTCTGTGATCCCGTCGCGCTATGAACTCTGAACCCCTAAATGAAATTTATACAGTATTAAACGTATTTTTTCTTCAATAGGTTCATCTAAGAAAGATAATTGCAAAAGTAAATATTTAAACAATAAAAAGCTTTCTTTCTTTCGCAGCACAGTTAAGGTTACAAAAAGGAGGCGGAGCCTAATTTGTACGGGAAAATTTGACTATGACATCATACAAAATAAACGTCATACAACATTTCTTTAAAATACCACAAAATGAGTTTATTTGCTAATTTAACCAGTAAGAAATCATCAAAATACATTAAAACTTACTACAGCATATTGTTTTGTCGTTAGTTAAATCCCACATAACAAGTTATAAACAAGTCACTGATCGCAATACACTTGTTAATATGACGTCATTTCTTACAACGTGTCGTAGTTTGTATGCAGTGAGAGACAGATTAAGTAATATTTTCTCAACAAAATATGTATTCTCTAATTAAATGAAATATTATTTATAGATATTCTATGGGCCAATAACTTGAATTTAATGTCTTCTTCACTTTTTTATTAATATATTTTCTGTACATTACGTATTTAATTGACACTGCCGTATATTTTTATGCAAGTACATCTGGGGGTAATGTGGGGGTCTTAATAAATCAATCTAGTGCAAGGGCATACACTCTATGGATCAAAGTAAGCTTTTACATTTCAACTATAGGACTATTAAGGTATCTGAAAAGTGCTGCGATCCTGATGAAATCTTAAAAACTATTTAATTATATCAATATTTCATGCCGCGCGCTGATCAGCAAAAAATATAGCATTCGGTCATACAAGTATAATTTTAACAATAAAATTGCAGAATTTAGACAGGATCGCAGAACTTTTTAGAAACTGCAATGCATATTGAAAATATTTATATACTAAACTTGGAAATTTAACTTGGTAATGCCCTTGCACTAGTGATATTTATATGTTACATCAATGCTTCAAGTCAATGTGCTAAAATCGCGTGACTGCCGCATTACGTGACTAGTCTAAATTTAAAATATAATCGGCCTTGATATGTAGTTATCACTCATGATTACAATTATTCGATATAAATAATGGACTAAAAATAATCGCCATCCCGATTACGAATACATTTTTAAATACAAAATTTAGTCAATATTTCCATTGCGCACCTTAACTGTATTGCGTTGTTATTACTGGAATGAACGGAAGCAGCTGTTGCAGAAATAATACATAACCCGCGTAAGCGAGTTATGTAATTTTTTTCTGCAATAGCTGCGACCGTTCATTCCAGTAATAACAAAACAAAGAAAGACATTTTATTGTTTATATACTGAAAGGAAAAAGAAACGCAGGGTAAACTTTTGAGGTGAATTAAATGTATTTTTCTTTTAATTTTTTCATGTTTTCCTATCTAACTTTTAAAATCATCTTTCAAAAAGATATAACAAAAATTTCATTTGATTTTGTGTAATAATTCTTGAGCTATTGAAGCTCATATGACGATACCCCCCACAAGTGAAAATAGAAAACACTCATTATCTTCAATGTCTCTCCTGCACATCTGTCATGAGCGTTATTTCTCCTTTGCATGGAATTCGTCAGAGTGATTATCTTTTAAACCCTTGCTATATTGGGCATCGGTAACAACGCCAAAAAATTAGTCATGCAACGCACGCATGCGCGAGTGAGAGGAACAAAACAGTAAGTTGACTTGCTCAAAAAACCAAACTGCAGAATTGTTTTTTTTTATTTTTTGTGTGAATGTAATGACTAGAATAGTCTACTGTATAAAAGGCGGCTTTTGTGGTAGTAGGATTGCGATTTAAGAGGTGGCAGGACGAATAACCCGCTCGTTACATTGCTCTGTTTCGCGTTAACGTCATCGTCACGGTTGATTGAAAACCATTCCATTCCCTCTCTGACAACGGGTTACAAGTTTTATGGGAAACATTTACAAGAAACTGCTTAGTTACCCATTGTTGCCTTTTTCAATAATTGGGCAATTCGAAAATCAGACACCACTGAACTTCCGTAAACTGTACTAAGATTGCAAGGAATTCATATCGTCTCTAAATATTGAAAAACAATGCTTATACCTCAGGTGCATCAAATGGTGCACCAAGATTTGTTGACAAACTCGTCGTTATCAAATCGCACGTGTTTTTGGGCTTTTTACCGTTTTCCCTACATGAGGTCATTCATTTTATGGATGAGTAATTCTGAACACTGATTTTGGTCCATAGAAACTAAATTTCTCATCTGACCAATTTTCGTAATTTTCGGTCATGCAGTCAAAAAATTTTCGAATATTATGCTACCCTGCGTTTCTTTTTCCTTTCAGTATATTTATTTTTAAATTATCATTTTAAGTAGGATTAAAAATATTAATTATTGTGTTTAAGATGCGAACATCTTTGTACGTTTCATTGATAGAACGGCCACTGATCAAGAAATCTGTACAAGTGATATGCCTAATGTAGTTCATGCAGTGATGAACGCAATGGGTTTTCTTAAGAAATAAAGAAGAAAATATTCAGTGGATGTAAATATATGGAAATTAACGGGATCATACGTATACCGTTGAAAGGCTTCAATTTTAGACCTTTACTCGGTACTTACTTGTAGGGCCATTGAGAAGTGAGGGTTATTTAACGTGCCAACGCCTTCAGTGACACGGGGTCTCGGTTTTTAAGGTCTCATCCGAGGGATCCGCAATTTTAACTTCAAAGTGCCGAGTGTCTGGAGAAGGAACAAATGCTACCCATTTCTTATCGACTTAGGTCAGTTGCAGCCGAGATTCGAAAACACTTCCTTTCAATCACGGAGCGAGCTCTCTACAAACGGTGCTTCCGTTTCAGAAATGATACTCAAGAAAATCTTGAATTGTATATGCCATTGATTATTTAAATATCTTTTCAGACCTAATATTTGAGCTTAATTTTCACGGTTTCGCTTTTTTTAAGATATACAGATTTGATTTAATTCTTCTCATATTTTATAACATAATTTTTTACACTTCAACCAATTCAATGTAGGCTGTAAGTACACTTGAACTTTCCTGTTTGGTTCGTCTCCAGCGTGGCGCAGTGGTTACAGCCTCTGCTCTAGAGTCGCGAAGTAAGGAGTTGATCCTTAAGTTATGTTCCAGGTTCGAATCCCACTGTAGGATGTGGAGATCTGTCCATCCGATGAGATCGCATAAACCGAGGTCTCGTGTCGCAGTAGGTGCTGGTACGAAAAAGATCCCTCACTGCTCACTCAATGGCTCTGAGTGCCGAGTATAAGACAAAATTTGCAGCTCTCCACCGGCAAGTGGTGGTGTCTCCATAAACTGGAAAATTCTTGAGGGGGACGTTAAAAAACATACAATCAATCAATCCTTTTTGGTTCGATTAGAATAGATATTTGTCGGCATCGTCCAAAATGTGGTTTTTTTTTTTAGGTTAAACAAAATCTTTAAACGGAATTCGAGATACGAGATATTCTGTTCTTTGCAAGTTGGGTAGGTATTGTCTCGGAAAAGATATATAAATCATGTCTCGGGCGATTCCGTTAAAATTTAAAATATAATGATGTACATGTATAGTTACAATACAATGAAAAATAGAGCACATAAACTTGTTTAATCTTCACTTATACCACTAAAAACGCAAAGAAATATGATAGGTGTGTTTTTGTAAACTTTTTGTGCAATATTGTGGACACTTAAAGAAATTAAAGTGTTTTCTGGATAGATGATTCCGCTATGTATTGACGAAATAATGCTGGTTGTCGTAGAAGGACGTGCCCAGCAGATTTTACGATTATATAGATATGGAATCGAATATCCAATAAGGAATAATAAATGTGAAATGTAACCTTTGCATTTTCTTACAAACTGTAATTTTCACACATTAACCTTCACAATACTTCCTTACTTTGCTCTAATTAATTTATTGTCGGTGGATCCAATGACATCAAACTTCTGCATAATATTACGCTGCATGATGCCATAGACGAATAGTTTTAGTTTTATTAAAAGTGTATGCCTTTTAATAATTTTCAATAACATCTATTTTAAAGAGTCATGGCCACGGCACATTCATTCTCTCACTTTGGAGCAGGGACAGGGATGATATGGCTAGACAATGTAAATTGTAATGAAAAGGAAACAGATATTACAATGTGCTCACACTCTATACATGGCGTTCACAACTGTAGGCATAGGGAAGATGCTGGGGTTTCATGTTTAGGTAAGAAAATATTCAAATTAGTACCTTTTTTGTTTACTTTCTGATGAAATATAACTATTTTGAAAGAAAAAAATCAACAGGTTTGTGTAATAAACTAGACCAATGTTTATACCTCTTTCTTTTCAAACTGAATTTGTCCAGTTTAAGGAACTGAAGGTATTGTGACATAATTTTATTATCGTAAAATGAATCTAAAAAAGGCAGTCAATTGTTGACTCATAATTTGTATATTTCTGTCCTATTTCTTTGCTTGGTGTTTATTTTGTTGAAAATCTTCCGAGTTTTTAAGGAATGAAGCTTATTCAATTTAAATTATACGATATAACATAACTTTGGGCAGTTTACTCTTTACAACTTACAGAATTGCTATGCAACATACATTGAATCCTCGCGTCATAGAAATATTACTTTACCATTTCCCCGCAAGCACTTTATAGCGGGGTACACATTTCTCTAAAGTTTAGTGTAAATAATATTCTGAAATAATATTTTAATTAGAAAATAACTTTTCTTATTTTATGAGATTCAAGCAAGTATAAAATAGTTGGAATCTGGCAATAAATTGAAGATTAAATGAACTTTTTAAAGTGCGTGAAAATGCGTGATTGCGGGGAAACGGTAAATGCGTGATTTTGCGTTAGAAATAGGAAATGGTATATGCGTTAAAATGCGTGACTGCGGGGAAGGGTGTTTAACCGCGAAGCGGTTTATAAAAAAGCGTAAACTACCCCAAGTTTTGTTTTATCGTATAATAATTATTAAGTTGAAATAAGCTTCATTCCTAATAATTTAATTTAGTGCAGACAATGAGATAATTTTCCCCCCAGAATAAGGCTTCACATTGATTAAATTTTAAAAGTAACGTCAAGCGGAGTAATACGTTTTTTGACGTAACTCATTGTGACGTAGGCAAGTTATGTTTTACAAAATGGATAAAATCTTTTATCCAATCAAATGACGTGTTACAAGTAAAATTAAATTATTAACTTATATTTGTAGATTTGTAATATTCGACTAAGATGTAGAATTGACTAAGATTATTACAGCTATTTAAAGTTTCTCTTAATACAAACTCGATTTATTCCTTAAAATATGTCAAACATCAGAATCAAAAAAGTTTGGGGCATTTTGGTTAAAATTCCCGTTTTATGTTTGATTTTTTTTTTCGTTAAAAATATTCACGATAATAAATTGATCTTAATGTGCTTTATTTTGATATTTATTTTGTATGTGAATGTCTAGATCCCATTGCACTCAATGGCTTGGTTAGACTTGCTGATGGGTCCTCTCCGTCCAATGGTCGACTCGAGGTCTTCTATTCCAGTATGTGGGGTACAATATGTGGGAATAACTGGGGAAGTAAAGAGGCCGGAGTCGTTTGTACAATGATGGGATATCCAAGGTGAAAAGTTGCTTGCTTTCAAATATAAAATGGCATGATTATTATGTGAGTTTTGTATCAATTTCAACAAAACTTGACACACAAGCTAGACTACTTTAATACTATGTATCAGTTTTTGATTATGACGAATAGTTTGCAATGGTTAACAAAAAGAAAATTCTTTAATATTTTCCACAACGCACATATTGCTATTGCATTTTAGTCCAATTTCAATAAAGATTTTGTACACTTGTGAAAAGCAAAGATATTTTTTTGGTTGCCCCGAATAGTGTTGCCATGATCAAATACTGAATATTTTACTGAAATCAACCATTGATTGTTGAAATCTTAAAAAGTCCTAGCATGAAAATGGTGAAGATAGCGAACAGAGATCGATCGAATAAAAATCGATATATGAGTAAAAGCAGCTATCGTTAATTGATAATTCATCATCGATATATCTGAATGTCAAGTTGAAGACCGCACCACATGCTTTCTTCGTCTCATATACAATAAAACTCGGTTACAATTAAGTCGCTGGGACCTATAAGATAACTTCGCTATATCCGTAATTCATTATTTAAGGAATGAAACTTATTTCAACTTATATTATACGATATAACATTACTTGGGGCAGTTTACGCTTTATAAACCGCGAAGCTTTGTTTTATCGTATAATATAAGTTGAAATAAGCTTCATTCCTTATAATTTAATTTTAATGCAGGCAATGAGATAATCCCCCCCCACCTCAGAATAAGGCTTCACATTGATTAAATTTTAAAAGTAACGTCAAGCGGAGTAATACGTTTTTTGACGTAACTCATTGTGACGTAGGCAAGTTATGTTATACAAAATGGATAAAATCTTTTATCCAATCAACTGACGTATTACAAGTAAAATTAAATTATATCCATATAAGGAATTCGTAAAATTCATACAGTTGGGGATCCAAAAAAACTTTGCTATATCCGTGAATTCGCTATATTAGTCAGGCGGCATAGACAACCACTTGTGCATTTTATGATAAAAGCACCAATTTTTGTTCAAATAAAAACATTTATTGTCTAAACAAATCTGGATATTGGGCCATCGCAGAATCACGCCATGGCGGACATGACAGCCATTTTACAAAATGGCCGCAAGAATTTTTCGTTATATTTGAAATTTACCTAAATCTCTTTCGAAATAATTCATTATCATAGTATACAAATAACAAAAACACTCTCTGGATCTTTTAAAAGAAAAATAAAATGTTTGAATGAAATAAAATGGTCATAACATTTCTTTTTTAAGAAATATACCCAAATATATGCAGCATCAAACTAGTATAAACAGGAACTGGCGTCTCCTGAGCTTGTGGATTTTAAAATTCCCTGTTTATGTTTGACGCGTTTGCTCTTTAATCTGATCACTGATGATCGGACCTTCAAGTATCATATTGACAAGAGCCAGTAAAGTGGGTGGCACAGAGTCTTATTGACATCCTGCTTGGAACCCAGTAAAAGGTTTACTGTCCTCAAACATATTCCGTCGAACAATTTGTGCTGCTCTTGCAAGGTGGACTGCATCCCTGTCTTTGTCAAAATCGCATGCTTTAGCCAGGGCATTACTGATGTCATCTTCAAATGCCAACAAAATATCTCTACCTTTCTTCTGTGCCCGCATATCCGTAAAATGAGCTAAAAGGCGATCCTTGAGTCGAGTCGTATGAACCCTGGTATCAAAAATGATGACAAGTTGTTTCATTCTGGACATGTATATTTGTGCAATATCAGCAAGTTTAAAAACTGGTGCAGTTTCCTCATCTAGTACAGCTTCTTCAATGTACATCACTAACTCAGCAAAAACAATACCTTCCATTATCTCCCTTTTGTCAACACCCCTGCACACTTTATTTTTTTGCCGTTCTCACTCGGTTGTATAGGCTTACTAAGAATTTTGTATGATATTTTGCCTCCAGGGCCACCATGTCCCCAGGGCTAAGTTTTGCTAAAAGATCGGTGTCTTCAAGATAAACAGCACTGTCTCTTACCCGCTTGTCCATCTCTAGCGTTGTTACTTCATGCAAATCACCTGTGCCATCAGATTTTTCACAGAAGAAGCATTTTGCCTTTTCAATCCTGTTGGCGGGACTTTGAGGCTTTGAACGCTTGCTTACGTTGCTCAAATTTTCACTCTCATTGTTTGTTTGTAGTGATCTCTTTTGCGCTCTTTCTAACTTTGTATTGTTATATCTGAGTTTACATGATTGATGGTACACCGCACTGTTTTTAACCATAGTTTCCTCAATTCCATGCCCTTCATCGAGTCTCTCTAAATGAAACGGTAATTGCCCAAGATTCTGGAATTCCGTCAAGTTTTTAGCCAAGTTTTTAGCCAAAGAAATATAGCCACTTCTGAAATTCTTTCTCTTCGGTTGTACTCGACTTGTTAGCACCTCTGCTTTTTCTTCCTGGCAAATCATGCACAATTTCCAATTTGTATGAGGAAAACCTTCTTTTGATGAAGAAGGGGCTACGGATCCACAATCAACAAGTTTAAAATCCTTAGTAGACATTTTCAAACTTTATTATGAATGTATTTGTCTTATGCATAAGGCTACTGAACAATTTTAGTAAAATTATATACCAATATATTAAATATACTAGTTACTATAGTTTAATTTTGTTAAGCGTTACATATTTAACACAATTAATTTGGCAATGATGTTTTATGTTGATTTTCATTCAATCTGCATGGCCATCCTATGACTGAATAAGTAGTGCCGAATGATAGTTCAATTTTACTATAAATAGTAACAACAGGTATAAGTTGAACTCTGCAAGTTAATCAAACATTAATGTAGTCAATTTTTAAGGGTTGGCATTTTGTCTTTGCCCGGCATATTTAGTTAAAGATAGGTCGTAAATGTCTTTTTAAAACAATATAAGGTGTTTTTTTTAATTCTATCATAGATTTTTAGTATAGTCAGTTTAGAAAGATTATACTATAAATAGCTACAGCTGGCACATACTAGGCACCGATGAGTTTATGATTGATTGATTGTCAATTGTTTAACGTCCCTATCGAGAATTTTTCACGAATATTGAGATGCCATCACTTGCCGGTGGAAATGTTGTCCTATATTCGGCACTCAGAGCCATCGATCAGGGAAGGATCTTTTTTGTGCCAGCAGCTACTGCGACACGGTACCTCGGTTTAAATACGGTCTCATCCGAAGGACCGGTCTTTACGTCCCACAGTGGGATTCAAACCCGCGACGTAAGGATTAACTCCTTACTTCGCGATTCTAGAGCAGACGCGCAAACCACTGTGTCACGCATGCGCAGGCGACGATGAGTTGACGAAACTTCAGCGTTAACATTTTTTTCTAAATCATAGTACATGTGCAAACGTACGTACATTTATAAATATCGTAAAGTTGTTTTTATTTTAAACTTTTAAAAGAAAATATACTTGTGAATGTTTGCATTTGTCAGCCATTTTGAAACTCGACCGTCAAGGTCATAAAAGGTACCGATTGGAGTGGCCCAATATCCAAATATGTTTGTAATGAACTACTCTACTTACATACAAAATTCTACGCTTTTATCACAAAATGCACAATTCCTTTAAAAAATTTAGTTATGCCGCCTGACTATATCCGTGTTCGTACTAAACGACGTTTGCTGTAGACGTTTTTGAATAAGGTTTTGCTTCATAGGAATATGAAACAAGTTATCTATAAAAGGACAACAATAAGTCCCCATCAGAATTCCAACACTTTGTCGGAGGAACTCTGTGATTTTCATTATGCTGAATCTCCATGGTTAAATTTTAAGAAATGGATAACCATTCTTTGTTAAAGGGGCATGGACACCGTTTCAGCTAAAAATTTCAAAGTTAATTTTTTCTATTTTTTTTGTTTACAAAAACTGAACTTAGGTATTTATTATGATCATAAAAATTTGATTTTTCAGTTGTCGATATACAGGACAGATTAAGAGCTCCCAGACTTTGTTATGTAAACAAGGCCTGTGCCATGTTTTTGTTAACATAAGTTTAATAGGTTAAAATGGGTTCATTCAAAGCAGATTTTTTAAATAAAGAAAATAATTTTAAATACGATTAGACAGTTTCTAGTGATTTGATGAATCCCGTTTTGATATTTTCCATATCTAAACAAATATTAGACACGTGTCTTGTTTACATTTTGTAGAATCCAATGTTCTGTTTATCCTTTGTAAATCAACAAATGATGTTCAAATTTTTGCTGAATCAATAGAATGATGTCTTAGGTAGGAATCTTAAATATTAAAATTGGTAAAAAAAAAATCAGTTAAAACTGTGTTCATGCCCATTTGTGCGAAAATGTTAAATCAATATCAAATGCTTTCTTTTGGCGCACACATGGAAATGAATATGCAAAAATAATGATTTAAAAATCATTAGCTGCAAAACGGTTTTTCATCAACTTTGTTGTGTCAGTGAACGTTTATCTAATCTTTTTCACATTCACTACAGTCCTCCTGGAATGTTGTTTATTTTTGATGTCATGAAACTTATAGCATGTGTCTTTCTTGTCCCAAATACTTGATAAGAAGATCCATTCACTTGAAGTTGAATTGCACATACACAAAAATCTTTGTTTCCATGCACTTTAATACCTTGTTTAAAACAATGCATCGTTAAGTCGAATGTTAACGTCTTTCAGACGATTTTCACACGAAACTGTCTTTGGCTTTCCTGTTAACTCGATCATGTCAAAGAGCGCAAGGCAGATGTGACTGGTAAACAGGGGATACTCATTCCTCTATGGTACCTGAATCCAAACCTGTTTTCAGAAATCCCTGTTTGCTTTGCTCACAATTTGAATTGTTTAATTTACTTTGTAAATGATTTCTGTTCTTTATCTTTACTTTTCACTTAGGTCTGTCGTAAACATTCGTCTAGAAAAAATATATCTTTCATTATGCAGTATCTGCACCCAGATAATTATTTGACACATTTATACTTTTTGGTAATGTGTTACTTTGATTAATCAGAAAAACCACGGATAACACATTTACCGTAATTATCAATTGCATGAACGTCAGTGAGTCTTAGGCTAAAAGAAGCACTGCATTATGGCTATAAATTTTAAAAAGTAAATTTATGATGCCTTAATGAAAAATGAAAGCTTCCATTACTACAACGTGAATAGTTCATGTTTGTTTGTAAATACAATTAAGTAAAACATGCCTGAGAAAAAAAAGTACTTTTAGAATCCTACTCTCCTGTCACATACTAGTTAATAATTATTCCTCATTTTCCTATGTAATGAAATATGGAAATAACGAACAGTATTGAAGCTTAAAAGTAAATTCAAAGAATAAAACCTTACCAAAACTTTTACAATTTGCCCCATTGAAGATTTTTCATGAATAATTACCTACAATATTTCAAGTATTATAGAATACACGCTTAGAATACAATACGAACAAAAATCATGATTCAATGTATACGCAGTAGTTTTTGACTTTGCGTTAGGTATTTACATGTATCTCCTTGACAAGTACCTCGTTATTATTACTGTAAGAAAATTTCAAGAAATAGTTTATTTCTTTTTAGTTTTCATGTTTCCATCTATTTTAGGACTTGAAAAAAAATCTTAAAATATGAATTATATTTACGTCATTTAATCAACTATAACGTCATTTTTATGCAGACAAGTAACACAGAAAAGTTAGAATATCTGCTTATCGAGAAACGAGTGACATCAATCACATATTTCTCCTGCCCTGGTAATTATGGGTACTATGTAAGCATGAATAGCAGTGCACACGCATTTAGCGTAGGAAATTTAAAAGGAATGTAGTCTTAGGAAGGTCCTGAAGGAACATGAACAAGTGAAAGTTGATCAGGTAGAAAATATTGCCTGGGCTTGTGTAATTGTATTTTAGTTCTGAAACGTCGAGGTCATCTGGCGAGACAACCTGGGGCAGGAGTTGCATGGCTGATCGTTTATTCACTTTGCTTTGGCCACTGCTGCATTCCTGCTGAGTTTTCACAAAAGAATGGACGTTGTTGTGGCCTGTTGATTGGAGTCTGGACTCACAGTTGTCCCAGTCTCTTTGTTGCAGTAGAAATTGTAAATAAACGCAAAATCCAGGTTTAATCGTACGTTAATCGTGAGGAATCGTTCGTGTAACACGATCGTTTGTGTATATTTGTCAACATTATAACTTACCAGTACATGCAGTATTCTCGACTTCTCTTGAAACAAATTTAATCTTTTGCATCAAGCTAAAATAATTATGGTCTAACTGTTGGCTTACACCAGTTTGGTGCAATTCACGAATCTGCTTTAATTTATTTAGCTTCTTAAGGCAGAGGTTTAAAAAAAAAACTTGCCTGTAAATTTATGCCATCACGACTGATTATCCACAAGCGATGCTATTGCGTTTCTAAATAGAAAACCGTGCACAGTAAGAGAAATTCGGGTTCGCAGCGAGGATAAGGCCGCCCATAGGAAATACGCCTTAAAATATTCCTTGAAAATCAATATAATGTTGATATTACTTTTATTAGCATGAGTTTTAATCTACTGGGGGTTCTACTATTGCATATGTATGTATAGGGTCTCCTTCGAGATAAAAAGTCGTAATAACGAGATAAAAAGTTGTTATTACATGTACGCCTAAATAAAGTCGTTAGTACGAGATAAAAAGTCGTTTTTACGACTTAAGATTGTCGTAATAACGACTTTTTATCTCGTTATTACGACTTTTTATCTCGGCTTAAAAAGTGGTTATTACGACTTTTTTTCCCTTCCTATTCCAATTTGACCCTTGTAGGCTATATCGTTATATCCTTCTTTTTTATATCTTCAGTATCTGAAGTTCATAAATTTTCAATGTACACAGTCTTTCAAAAAATCCACAAAATTCACGAGACAAATTTTCAAATGCAACTATTCATGTGGTAGTAGAAATTTCAAATGTATTATTTGGCATCTTTAGGAGGTATATGATCTATTGCTTTAATGATAGCAACTACATTTTCCCCTAAATTCTAAATTTAAACTAGAAAAACAAGACGTCCATGGAACTTATAGGTCACCTGAGCATCATGCAACAACTTTCCAGCAATTGAATTTGATTCATGTTTTAAACTAGACGTCATAGCATTCACAATTTTGAAAGATACACCCTTACTTATCATAACTATACACTTTGCATGCTTACTTTGGTTACTTAATACCCATAGACAAAGTAGGGGAACAAAAAAAAAATACATTTTGACTACATGTAATCAGTAATATTTAGCAATAATCAGTAGTGCCCCTACCACACGTGAACAGACCATTGGTCCACACATTTAACTATTTTGGAAAAGGCAACCTTGCTTATTAGAAATGTTTGATTAAGACTATGGAGCAGGTTTCAAACAATTCATTTTCATCATATAAGAAGAGCCCCACCACCCCCCCCCCCCCCGGGTCCTGAAATTCACAATTCTGAAAGAATGTCCCTTGCTCATCATAGTTATGTAGATATTTCATCTGTTTAATATCCAGGAGCAGAGAAGAAAATTTTCAAAGATTTAATGTATTTTCACTATATAATCAATAGAGCCCTGCCCTAACACCAGAACCCCTGACCCTGGGGCCAAAAAATTCACAATTTTGGAAGAAGCACTCTTGCTCATCATAACTATATCCTTAGTAAGTTTGTTTAATACCCAGCTGGAGCAGAGAAGAAGATTTTCAAAGAATTAATGTATTTTCACTATACAATCAATAGAGCCCCGCCCTAACACCAGAACTCCTGACCCTGTGGCCATAAAGTTCACAATTTTGGAAGCCATAAAGTTCACAATTTTGGAAGAGATATTCTTGCTCATCATAACTAGGTACTTACTTAGTTTATTTAATACCCAGGAGCAGAGAAGAAGATTTTCAAATAAATAATGCATTTTCACTATACAATCAATAGAGTCCCGCACTAGCACTAGAACCTTTGACCCTCGGGCCATGAATTTCACAATTTTGGTAGAGGACTCAATGGTCATCACATCCATGCTAACAGTTTGACTGCTTGAGTAAGTGTAAGAAGAAGATTTTTAAAGATTACATTAATTTTAGTGGTATTGGCCCCACTCCTTAGGCCCAAGGTGTGCAGGGACCATGAAATTCACAATTTTTGTTCCCCTTTACGCATTGATGCGCTAAGCCAAATTTCGTGGAAATTGGTTGAGTGGTTGCAGAGGAGAAGCTACAAATGTTCAAATGTTAACACACGACGCACACCGCACGACGACGGACGAAAACAGCCATAGGTCACCTGAGTTTACTCATGTGACCTAAAAAGTGTCAGTCAATTTGGTTGTTTTTTTGTATGTTGTTTAACGTCCCTCTCGAGAACTTTTCACTCATATGGAGACGCCAACATTTGCCGATGGGGAGCTGCTGCAAATTTTCTTCTATACTCGGCAATAAGAATCATTGAGCAGCAAGGGATATTTTTCGTGCTAGCACCTACTGCGATAAAGGACCTTGATTTTACAGTCTCATCCTAAGGACCGGTCTCCACTTCCCACATAAATATTCGTACCCGCGACATAGAATTTAAGGATTAAATCCTTACGCCGTGACTCTAGAGCAGACGCTCCTACCACTGCGCCATGCGAGCGAAGTAAATTGATTTGTCTATTATTGACGAGCTTTCTGTCAATTTCTGTCAAGTGTTTGACTGACAGATGCTTGGAATTCATTTTATTTTTATCACTCATCTTTAAATCCTTGATTTGCTACTTGCCAGTTGACACTTATTTACTATGCTGTCTGAAACAACCAGATAAAACGATGTAAATTATTTACAAACAAGTTGATGAAATATGAATATTAGCAGTCTCGTTTAAAGTCGTCATATCTTAAATTCTATGGTCCTTGTCAGCAAATACAACTTATCATTGAGTCAAATGCTGACTGACATTTTGCATACTAATTATTAGTCCATTATTTATACACTGAATTGACGACGGATTTTTCGGTTATTTCCCGATCATGACAAGGAGCACACGGCAGGTGTGACCGGTCGGCATGGGATGTTCACTCAAGCATGGCAGCTGATCCCGCCTCTGATATTTTGGAGGTCCTTGTTTGCTTTGCTCCTATTTTGTATTGTTTGTTATCTTCATACGATTCATTTTAACCACCAAACATGTTTCTCTGCTGGTGGACAGTCTGTCCTCGAGGAAACTTGTCGTTCGGTACTTATTCATTCATGAGTTCACAGAATAACGAAATAATACTTGCATGCGCGTCGCCTGGTATAAAAAGGCGTCACTCCTTTGAGCTTATAAGGGACGCAGACTCAAGGAGTTCATTCAATGCCCCTCAGGGATATTAAACATATGCCATATGTACAGTCTTCAGGTCCCCAGTTTTTGTTTAAAATCAATAATTCATACAACAAATTGAAGGAATGTAAGGTTTCTATTACAGATATATTTGAAGATTCCTTTTCCGATCCCATGTCTTCTGTTTCAAAATGTTCTATAAAAAACTTTAAAACTTGTGAAATTTTGATAATTATAACAAACACTTCTTTCACCAGCAATCTTACTGCACAAGGCTTCTTTACCAAAACTTTGGAGAATCTGAACTGCAAATTTCTAATGTTGTCTACGGAATAGAATGTAATTTGTGTGGACTTGTTTATGTTGGTGAAACCAAGGACCACGTAATAAAAGAAAATCAGGTAATTGATTTCAAATAAATCAAGGGGGTCAGCAGCTTTTATACAAACATTTTTATTTACCTGATTGTTCTATTTCTATGAAAGTTAGAATTTTCGAAAAGATTTATTACCACACAAACAGCCCATTACTGAGTACACTTTTCCGCAGACAATGCGAAGAATTTTGGATTAGAAAACTAGGGGCAGCTTTTCCCCATAGATGAAATGAGAATGTCGATAGTGTTGAAAATCTTTCCAGTTCCCAGTTTGAAAATGTAAATTTTATGGGACTTTTTAACCATACACAGAGAGGTAAGCATAGTCATAGGCATCGGTCTTACAATAAACCTTTATTATGCCATGTCTCTTTTGATTCATTACTACCTTATGTACATCAACAGTTAGGTCTACATCAGATTCGGACCAAACTTTACTCTGTCCCTTTGAAACTTTTAAAAAGTATTCTTTAAAATGCCGAGGAAAGCCCAATTTTTGATTTCTCGATACCAGAATATAGGCTCGGATCTGTGATTATGGATATTACAAATCATATGCTTTTTAAACCCCCACTTTTAATGATGAAAATGCAGCTAAAACAATCCGTCTTTTCCTTAAACTTCAATATGCCAATAAAGGAATCGAGGCGGTTCTTATAAGTTTGTAATATTCTTAATCACAAGTGTCCAGTCTTGTATTCCTCCTGTAATGCCTTCCATTTAACTTTTATTAAAATCATGAAAACACGTATAACAGCAAGTTAACCAGTCACTTTATTGTCACAACAGTACACATAGGGGCGCTGATCCTAATAGGTGTAAGTGTGTCCCTGTTCACAAAAGGTGACGATGTGTGTGTGAGATTGGTAAAAAGCTAAAATAAACAATTACAAATGTACAAATACATGCTTCAAAATTACTACAAAGACACAATGTTTTAATGAACTCGATCAAACTAGTTTTAATTGTAACGAGGACCATTACAGATGTTCCCCAAACGCTCCCCAACTCCTTTTTTGTGCCATTTTACTGCAAGACTTTTTTAAAATATGCCCATTGGCGCCATGGCAGTATCGAACAATTTTATCAAAGAATTATAAAAGCTACAATTACATCAACTATATGTCATTTAAGGTATTGCAGGTGCATGCACATGCAGGTAATCATGGCATGTAGTCCAAACCTTTAACATATCTTTATATCGTGAGAATCAATAAAAAAATCATAAAAACATAAACATATTGGTCATTTTACGTATTGTGCACGTGCACGTGCATGCATGTCCTTGCATTCAATTTTTTATAGTAGCATAATGTAGGAATCCATCATGCCTATTCATATTCTAAATTTCATCCTGTTTGGTTGAGAACCAAAATAGTAATAGGCGTTTAAAGTCTCAGCCAATCAGATTGCAGCACACGTGTATGCGCATGCTTTTACTTTTAGGATAATTATAATTAGTGTAGCGGCTTAGATCAAAATTTCAGCAAAATAGTTCACTTGTGGATACAAGCATGAAATTCGGTACAAATGTCTATCTGATACTACTAAATCTAAAAACATCGTTGGCCACCGCGATTTCCGCCATTTTCAAGATGGCCGCCACTAAAACAAAATGGCGACATTTTCAGGTAGTTTGGCCTCACATACATTCTTTTACAACCAAATTAATTATACATTGGCCGCTTTAAAATTTTTAAACATTTTAAAAAGACTATAAAATCATATTCTAACTGAAAAACTATAAATATAAAGACAACACGATTTTCTTATAACGCTAAATATCGTTCCCTATGGTAGAAATTAACGACATTATCACAGTAACAAGAAGCCATTGTTTAAAAACTTGTAACAGATGTTTTACAAAAAGCCTTGCAGGCGTTCCCTCCCTTTAAGGTGGGCCTTAAAACCAAGAAAAATTTTGTACTTCAGTCCTTAATAAGTAAAATAATTCCTCAAGAAACATAAAATGTTATGGAGTGAAAATCTCCTCCAACGCACGTGAAATCTCAATAAATGAAATAATCCTTCAGAGAACATAAAATAACACTGAATGAAATATTCTTTCAAACAACCTTTAATTTTAATGAGTGAAATAATCCTTTAAGGAACGTTAAAAAAAGGAAATGAATCAATGTTGTATTTATGACATAAAACAATAGGTAACCATTCGCTATCCACAATGAAGAATGCCAAGGACTGTGAAGTCAGCACCATCCTTTTAAAATTCAAAACAATCGCCTGTGATAGCTTCTAACCAACAGATACGATGATAATGACCAGAAATTTATGGTGAAGATAGATATGTTGTCAATATGTTCATGGGGTTGATTATTGAAATTGCAGCTTAAAAACTGCTTGGTGATTTGTTGAAAAGAAGCGGCTGGATGACAGCATTAATTCAAGCAGAAGTTGCATATTCTTGAACTGCTGAGTCTTTTCTACCATTTTTTGATCTTGCTAAAATAAGACAAGATAGTCAAATAACTGCCTGCTGCCTGTACGTCTTCAAAAAAAGGCAGACCAAAATGCAAAGGAAGTCAAAAATTGGGATGAAATTGAAATAGATGATCTATTTTTCTTGGAGTTCAGAACAAAAAAAAGATTTCACAAGTAAAATTTTGTTAAATTTTGGTAAACATTCTGTTGGAACTCGTCTTTCTTTTGTAAGGTCTTGCAGAGAATCAGATTTAAGGCTTTACAAAGTAATTGCCGCTAGTCACATCAAATATGTTCGATGGGTACCATTTCACCTTTTAGGTGCAATGTCAAAGCACCCGGACATATGCTTAGTGATAAATGAGAAAAGGAATCTTTACTTAGAAAAAAATAAGTTTTCAAACTTTGCCATTGGTCAAGCCAATGAGCAGAACAATGCTATTGTAACTTACTAAAGAGTTGACATGAATATGTTGAAATGTTCACGAGAAGAAGAAAAACATCACGAAGAAAGTCAAGCTGCTCAAGAATGTTTTTTTCACGAGTAAATCGGGCTATGTCTACATGTATATTTTTGGAAATGGGTAATCCATTTGAGGAAGAGTTGATGGATCTTTATAGTTCTTATCGAACCTGAAACTGCGGGATGAAATATTTTAAAAGGGATACATTAGGAAAGAACCTTATTGGGTATTCCTTTGAAGAGTATGTGAAGGTGATAATCAAGGTCTTATGAACTTGTTCAGAAGGATAAATTTCTCATATTTCATCCCAAACAAAATTCTGATTCTTACTATAGTAGTTTTCCAATGTTATTTATTTTCTGTCACAGTAGGCAATGCGATGTACAAGAATTTTCTGATCATGAAAACCAGGATACCTCTCTCTCTCTCTCTTTCACATTTTTTTTTTTAAATCTCAATTGATGCCTATTTTGGAAGTAGGTAAAGAGTTGCCAAATAATGTACTGGCAGTTATATCATTGAAACTGCATTTGTAATTGACAGTGCGACATTAGTCAATTCAAAACAACCTGAAATTGTAACTAATATGCCAATGTCATTATCCTTCTGCACATTAATTCTCTAGTAAAAGGTAATTTGAGGGTAGACACTATCTTCCTTGTTCAGAGAGAGGATAGTTTTAAGGCTGAAACTGTAAAGAAATGTGACATGGGTCTAGACGAAAAGTTACTGGGAACACTAGACCACCAAATTCATGGAACACTTTCCTTCAGTGTGGCAAGAACAAAACTGAATTTGGGGGATGTTACATGTAGCAGACACAATTATATTCGCGATTACAGAGGCAACTATCATTGTAGTAAAAAGTAAAAATGTCAGTATAAGCAAAGCTATGGATACCAAGTTTATACCGCTTTGCAAACATGATGAAGCTGACACCTGTATGTTCTTTCATGCTAAACATGCAGCACCGGGTGGTAGCAGCGCAGATCAATCTACATGGTTAGTTCGGATACAGACCTTGTTGTTATTAATGTAACTCTTTCTGATGAATTAGATGTGGATCAGTAATGGATGGTATTTTGAAAGGGCAAGGGTTTGAGTAGCTGCAGATCTGTAGCGTTATAGGTTATGGTCAAGACTACTATAAAAAACCATAAAGCTACAGATCTGCAGCTAGGGTTTGAGATGAATAAAATTTATGATGTTAAATCACTGAAACCATATCAAATGCATTACCATTCTTTCATGCATTCTCGGGTTGTGATACAGGTCGGCCTTTGTTTGGAAAGGTAAAAAAAAACCCAGCATGACAGGTCATGAATATGTTTGAGAACGCAAAAAAAATATTCCAATCCAATTCTGAAGCACCCCTTGTAACAATTTGTCAAACCTCTGATCAATGCAGCGGAAGAATTTGTTGTCATCATGTACAATCACTGATGCGAATAGCGTTAATGACGCTTGCCCGAAACTTGAATGGCCAACGATATTTCTTATTTCAGTAATAGTCAAAGAACCTTCCTGCAAAATTTAGTGCTTGTATCCGCAAGTGAAATATTTTCCCCCACTATCCGCTCCACTAAATGAATCATTCTACAGATCTTCATAATGTATGGTTATGTTCAAAATTTCTAAAGATTTTGTCCAGAAATAAGAAAGATATTGAAACTTTAATTTCAGCCAATCAGAGCGGAGCGAACGTGCATGCGCTTGAGATCCTGCTTTTTTGATCATGTCATCTTGTCTACACTACTAATAGATCCTTACATTATGAGTTTCAAAACATTTCCTCAAAAAATAAAAAAAAATTAGGGCTATATCCATTATATTCCTCATTTCACGTGCGCTCAAAGTGACCTTCGTTTTGCAAATCTACATAACATGCCTACTGACCCTAAAAAGGTTTCACCTAAGTCGGATGTGTAGTTTACAAATATCACTCGCGAAAAAGATTTTTCCCAGAAAGAAGAAAATTAATAATAATAAGAAGAAGAAGAAACAGAGTAAAAACAATAATGTTCCCCAACATAATTACAGTGCTGACAAATTAGATTACACAGTTTACTCGCTAAAAGTACACATCGATTTTTACAAAGGTATTTGATGTCGCTTTACATTAGCCTTAAAACTGCAGCTTTAAAACAATAAACTGAAAACTCAAAAATCTAACATTGTGATCGGCCACAGTTTAATAACGTCTGGACAGTACAAGAATGAAATTTGTGCATGAAAATACAAACTAAATAGTAAACCCACACTGGAGACACTTTAGCTTCATAATTGAAATAAATATCAAACTGCAGGCCCTCCCAAATTAAATAAACAAAATGCAGCAGAATTTAGTTCAACATAAACAGCAGATGGATTGCTGGTCAGTCAGCAAAATGATAAAGCATGAGAATTTGATAATTAAAACAATCGGAACAATGAACTTTGTATTTAGTCATACAAAATTTGACACATTTGCTAATTTACTTAAAGTGCACAATCTGCAAATCTAAATAATACTGTACAAAATGTAAGACATTACAACCCCCCTCTGATAATTGCTGACCGGTCAGCAGAAGATGCTCATTTCTCCATGGCACCTGATCCAACCTCTGATGTTTCGGGGGTCCGTGTTTGCTCTGCTCCTATTTTGTATTGTTTTATGGACTGTGAGATTAAAATATAGTTACCTCAACATCCTCATCAAATTCTAAAAGCTATCACTTTTCAT